>NW_024731583.1:0-9167 GCF_018991925.1 Homarus americanus | reverse complement strand
GCACTTTCACAGATGGTGTTATGAGGGGCCTCACGTGGTGTAGTAATTCCCTCACAGATGGTGTTATGAGGGGCCTCACGTGGTGTAGTAATTCCCTCACAGTTGGTGTTATATGAGTGAGGTGTGGTTCCAGGCCTTCCTATCGTAGACGGATTAACACATCGCTGGTTGTTGGGTCTCACGGGCCGTTATCACTGGGTACCCGGGACCTCACTGTGTGAAGAAGTTTAACTTGGGTACTACTGTTACTGTTGAGTTGTTCTCACTGACTTAAGCACTGTTCACCACTGTTCACCTCTGTTTAACACTGGTTCCATTCCTTTCCTAAATGAAATAGTAACTTCTGGCGAGAACATGTTGATATTCCGGTGGGGAGGAGGGTTCAGGGGAGGGAGTTGGTATGGGCCAACATAACAGTTGACCTGGCTGCTCCGAGAGTAGTGTGTGTGTGTGTGTGTGTGTGTGTGTGTGTGTGTGTGTGTGTGTGTTAGTACTCTGACGTGTTCACTTAATAACTTGTCCCTCAACAACGTCGATAAACAAGGGAGTAAATTTGTAGTTTATTTATAACTTGGTAGTGTACCCTCCTCCCCATGGCACTGATCGTCACAAAAGTTTTAGGTACACTTGTGGAAACACCGATACACACACTCACATAAACAGACACACACACTCACATAAATAGACACACACACACACTCACATAAACAGACACACACACTCACATAAACATACAGACACACACACACACAAAGACTGAATGCACCTAGTAATATCAAAACCCTCTTGTCATCCACCTACACTCCCTGAGATAAGAAGAGATAAAAGACAGACACACAAACGGAGATCCAACCACAAAAAAATTAACTCCTTGGATACAAAAAGGTTGGATAGCTCTTTCTTCCTCTACAGCCTTCCACAAAGACGAGAGAAGAAGGCAAAGGGAGTGTGGACCGTTTCTTCCAAGTCACAGAATACTTGAAACTTCCTCAGAGGGGCATGGTGGTGCTCTCGAGAGCTGAGGGCCTTGAGGGAAGGACTCTTACAGATGGTCAAAATAACCGCGAGTGGACCACCGTGTCTCATGCTTGGTCATGTGAGGGAAGTGAGCATCCTACAGATTGAGTCACGAACTATATCTTCTCTTCTGAGGCACCAAGTTGAGTGTCATGGTAGGATGGAGTATTTTAGAACATCATCAAGATATTCTAGTGTGGCGTCTGAGATCCATCTTGGCCACTGTTTAAACAACAAATCGCGCATAGAAGCACCGAAATGAGGATAACATTACACAAACACCTGAGAGTTGAAAGAGTGATACCTAAAGGGGGAGGGAAGAGTCTCCCAAAGGGCCACACCACAACCCACGGGAGGACCACTGTAATCTTTGGCCACAGCAGGAACAAAGAACTATTCAACAACACCTCAAACGTAGACTGCTTTGACCTTCATTTTCTTTTGGTTTTGTATTGTCTGGTTGAAAACTCTAAGTCTACCTTCAGGATAAAACACACACACACACACACACACACACACACACACACACACACACAGACCACCATCATGCTTCATTTTTATGACCAGTTAAACCAAGCACCTTCTTCAGAGGCACCAAGGATGCATCACACAAGCTCTTAAGGTATGTCGGGATACTTGAAGGAGGTCTCTAAGGCCTGTCGGGATACTTGAAGGGGGGGAAGATCTGTCGGGATACTTGAAAGGGAGTCTCTAACATATATCTTCACCACATCACAAAAAGATTCAATATCAAATCTAGCCAAGAATAAAGAGACGTTGCATGGTGTCGTGTACTTAATGGGTGCTGGCTATTCCGCTGGGAGAACGTCTTTACACGCAGTCTGCAGTTAATTGCATGATTTTTTCTCTTCCCTCCTGGTCTAAGTGGTCTCAGTTCTTGCTTGTGTTTAATTATTTGCTTGTGGGTTTACATGTAGTCCATTGCAGCGTTTCCTCCAGGGTATATTTATTTCCTACTCTTTTTAGTGTACATTAAATTAGCCTTGTCTTCATCCTAGAGTCTATTATTCAGGTAAGTAATAATGTAATCACTGAGTCAGGTGTATAGTTGTGCATTAGTGTATTTTCCATTACAGGTGTTTTAGTGTATGTTTAATTGCCTACACCTACTTAATGACCTCCCCCTCCCCTTTCCAGTGTATATTTGATTACCTTCGTTCATTTAATTACCTGGGTATATTTAATTACCTGGATATTCTAACGATCTAATCACCTACCTTTGTATATCTGTTTACCTGTGTATATTTGATTAACCTGGATATTCTAACAACTTAATCACGTGTTATCTAGGATATATCTAATTGACTGTATATACTTAATTATCAAGGCAACCTAATAATATATAATTCTCTCTCATCTACTGGAATTAATTGTAGTCAAAACTTTACCATCTTCATTATTACACTTATTAAAACTTGGTACAAATTGTGTGACTATTCTGGTACAACTATATTTCCTGATTCTTGTCATAAAATATATTTCGGTCGATTTATTTATTTAGTCAGACTTTCATTTGTTTATTCGTGTCCATTTTTGGGGAAATTTTATATTCTGAATAAAAGATAAAAATGTCTCAATAAATATTACAAGGATTTATATTAGATTAATTCATTTTACAACAAATACGAACTTGTTGTCAAAACGAAGAATGACAAATGATTCCTTGGTATAGAAAACGAATAAATAAAAAAAAAATTTAAATCTAGTTAACAGATTAAAAACACATTTCCTGGTCTGTCACTGAATATATATATCTACATTTAATCAAGAAATGTTTATAACAAATCTGAAAATTAAGTAATATGCACATTATTCCCTCCAAAGAGTATCAATATAATTATGTGGTAGAAAATACGACACAATGGGCGAAGGATTCTGACGACCTTACCGAGACAACAGGAGTCACAGTGTTCATTTTGCAGCGAATAACATTAAGTGGTCTTACTGAAGCTAAATACAGTATATATTTATTAAATTATCAATAATAACTACAAATACTTGAAATTATAACAAAAGAAGATCATTACAGAGATTTAAAACACATATTTCTTATTACTAATTAGATCTAAAACAAATAATAAGCAATATTTCAAGAGAGAAAAACAAAAGAGGTGGACCACGAACAACAAGACTAAAATTATGGTAAGGCGGAGGTAAAGACTCTCTCTCTCTCTCTCTCTCTCTCTCTCCGTATTAAGTGTATGACGTATAATATACACCAGATAAGGGTGTTTGTATAGTTAGTATAAATGCAAAAAAAAATAAAAAATCTTTAGCCAATTTCGTAAAAAAAACCCTACGTAACACACACACAAGCAGATAGATAGACAGAAACACAGAAACCGATAGACAGATAGACAAACAGACACAGACAGACAGACAGACAGACACAGACAGACAGACAGACACAGACAGACAGACAGACACACTCCCCTTGTTATACTCTGCTCAGTCAGTTTAAGAAGGATATTATGTAGATTTATCATCGTGTTATTGAAGACGATTCTGGCCATTTATTCTCCTCATTTATTTCTGATATGAGATTAAGAGAAATTTGAAACGTAATTGAACGAGAGAATAGATCAAGGGTGATGGATGCTCTCTCTCTCTCTCTCTCTCTCTCACACACATTCATAGTATTCAGACGGTGATCCTGTCCTATCCTGTATAAACACACGTAAGCGAAAAGCACTCAGGCATACATACACACACACACGCACACGCACACGCACACACACACACACACTAATAATATTAATAATAATAATAACAATGGCTGCTTCTCATGTTCAAGGCTGCCCGGCTGAGATCCATTTAGACGTGAATTTGTTTAAGGTGTAAATGCTGTCGACAACACAACGACCACACTCTGAGTTAAAGAGCTGTATGACCCAAACCAAATAATAATCCGAGAAAGATCGGACAACTCGCCAACTGCACTGGCTAACCATTACCTAATTTCACCCTGCCCGGGAATCGAGCCCAGGTCCATTCACTTACAAGGCGAGCATGTTGACTATATACACCACTTAAGTTTTTTGTAATATTAAACACAATTTTAGACACATACACAAACATTTACAAAGAACCTTATTAATTCACACATAGTTGAGTGAGTGTGTGTGTGTGTGTGTGTGTGTGTGCGCATGTGTGTATGTCTGTGTGTGTGTGTGTGTGTGTGTGTGTGTGTGTGTGTGTGCATGTGTGTACATCAAGTTATTTAAGAGTGATATTATCAGAGGTTCATAAAGCTCATCATTACCGGTAATTTTCTATTTTTAATCCCTAAAATTGGACAAAGTTTTAACCTGAAAAATATTACTTTAATCATGACACAAAAACCCTGAAGAAGAGAACAACTAATTCTTATAAAAGTAAATAACTATCATACTTTTATGTCTGTCTGTCTGTGTCTGTCTGTCTGTTTGTCTGTCTGTGGAATAGTTCTCGATCTTCCTCCCAAGACAGACCTTAATACCCCCCATCCCTCTTCTTTTTCTTCCTCCTCCTCCTCCACATACCTATTGTCCTCTTCTTCCTCCTCTACATCCCTCTTCTCCTCCCCCCCACCATAACACCATAATGATAATCCCTCATAAGCCACCCCATTATAACCAATTTTCATCGCTACACTCAACAAATCATAAACTGTTGAGGGGCCTTCAGGTTAGGTCAGGTCAGGTTAGGTTAGGTCAGGTCAGGTTAGGTCAGGTTAGGTTCACAATGGCTCAAAGCAAATTAGAATACCGTGGTCAGGGATGCTGTACAGGTGCATTCCATAATCCCATTGGTATTAAAGGTGTGGGAGGATTAAATTATTTTATATCTATTTACGGAGTTACATAAAGTTCCTTAATATCCAATACCAATATTTACAAACACTTCCTTGTATTATGGAGTGAAACTTGATGTTATTTTGGCGATATTTATAATAAAGAGAAATGTTCGCTGACTCTAAACCAAAGATGTGATAAATGAACGTACATACAGAACAGCTGCCGCAAGCAAAAAATTATACCATACTAATTTTTTAAGGTCATAGGTCAAAACTCAAGGTCAAATTTTTAAGGTCATAGGTCAAAACTCAAGGTCGGACTTTTTAAGGTCATAGGTCAAAACTCAAGGTCGGACTTTTAAGGTCATAGGTCAAAACTCAAGGTCGGACTTTTAAGGTCATAGGTCAAAACTCAAGGTCGGACTTTTTAAGGTCATAGGTCAAAACTCAAGGTCAAACTTCCGATAAACTAAAAAAATAAATGAATTGTAGTTATTGTATTAATATACATCATTAACCACTATACTGTACAAGTCATTGTTTATAAATTTCTGAGACTGATTAACTACGGAAAATATGAGTCAGATAAAAAGATGAGAAAGTCACCGTTACTAGAGAGCTAAATTGGCCAAGATACCACAAGACAAGGTAAAAGAATACAGGTGAATACTGAACAAATTTATCATACAGGTAAGACAGAAATTTTCTTAACCTAGTATTATTACTGGATGCTTTATGTCAGCACACGATGACGCACACACACACACACACACACACACACACACACTTAAGCTGAGTCAGAGATCAAAGTCAAACCATCACTGGTACAATACGACTCTCAACATGGGTTTACAAAGGGAAAATCTTGTCTAACAAACCTGCTAACATTTTTTAGGAAAGTCTTCGAGGTAGTAGATAATAACGAAAATTACGATGTTATTTACTTACACTTTAGCAAAGCATTTGACAGAGTACCGCATCAGAGGCTTCTGAGAAAAATTAAGGCTCATGGTACCGAGGGGAAAGTTTTAAATTGGATAAAATCATGGCTCACCGATAGAACGCAGAGGGTCAGCGTAGATGGTGTTAAATCTGAGTGGGGCCGTGTAACCAGTGGGGTTCCCCAGGGGTCAGTACTAGGCCCACTTGTTCATAATCTATACAAACGAGATTTAGATACATCGATCAGCAGCATATAAGCAAGTTTGCGGATGACAAAACAGGGCAAATGCATTACAGGAGTGACTCCAACACAAACTGTGTAGGTGGTTCAAAAATGGCAACAAAATTCAACACCAGCAAGTGCAGCGTACTTAATATTGTTACAACACTTATAATGTATACAGCCCAATAACATCAACCTAGAGAAGTCGACGGTAAAAAGAGACCTAGGGGCATTTGTAAGCCCGGACTCATGCCTAGAAAAACAGTGCAAGAAATGCCTGAAACAAGGCAAACAGAGTATTGGGTTTATATCTAGAAGTGTAAGTAACAAGTGCAGAGGTCTTACGCAACTATATTCTTTGCGCTTGAAGGCTGCACCTCGGATTATGGTTCAGTTCTGGTGCCCCTATTATAGAATGGATATAAATTCACCTTTGAGTCGGTGCAGTGAAGAATGACAAAAATGATTCCTGGGACTTAGAAACCTTCCATATCAGGACAGGTTAAAGAAACTTAATTTGTATTCCCTAGAAAACATTTAAGTATGCGGGAGATATGATAGAAGGATTGGCGGGGTGAAAGGAATCAATAAAGGGGATATAGTTAAAGTTCTTATAACATCTCGAGCAGGATAGACTCGGAGCAACGGATTCATGCTGGATAAGCTTAGTTTAGGAGGAGATAGGAAGAAACTGGTTCACAAATAGGGTGGTGGACGAGTGGAACAAGCTTAGCAACTTTGTAGTAAGTGCGGGAATCTGGAAAGTTTCAAAAGAAGGCTAGATAGATTCATGGATGATAGAGAGTGGTAGTAACTCTCGACAGGAGCTGCCATGCACAGGCCAACCGGCTTATTGCAGACTACTCCGTATTTTCTTATGTTCTTATGTTCTTATGTTTGTGTTTTAGAATATCTCAAGGGGAGGAAGACCAGACTTACAGAACAGGTATAACATGAAATACCTTTTGAGAGTTATAGGTCATTATCAAAAGGTCACTGGAACTATACATCACTATTAAATTGTTTCCACTGCTTTTTGTTGAAATTATTTAGTAATATAAATTGATACAGAGATAACATGGAGTGACCTGTTGCCACCTGGATTACACGTTATTAATTTTGTTGCCTTTATTGTTAATATTGTCAGTAGGTAAGAATTTACTATTGTTACTATTATTGTTAACCATATTGGTGGGGATATTTTGTGTGGATCGTTGTTGGTTGTAAGAGTAAGGGAGTTTTTAGACCAATATATGAAAATACGGGTGGCTAAGAATATCCGGACTCACCTGAAGATTAGCCCCCCTCCCCCAGGCAAGGGATTCTAATAATTATATAATCCATAAATGATACAATTGCAAATGTTTTCTGGCCTCAGACTTAGTGGTTACGGTCCATGAAACAAACAACAGAATTACGGACAATATTAACCAAAGAGAGATTAAATATCGAAAAAGGTCAACAACAGATTACTACTCCAGTATTTTAATCTCTAGAGACGAAGATATTAGCTTTTACCGTAATAACATCAAATGCAAAACTAAACATCCACGAATAGACGAATGACGATAAAAAAATGTACACTGTGTTTTGCCAGAATTTCGACAGATTTGTATTTTAATTTCGACAGATTTGTATTTTACTCCTTAATACCGACTTGGCATTTAATTCTCAGTCAGAGGTTTTAATTAAGAAGAATATATAATCCTTTCATGCAATAATACTATATATATAAAACTGGTGGAGGCAAAGGTTAAACCAGTTTACACACTAATTGACCCTCAGGCAATTATAATCCTCGCCAGAGTTACCTTTACAAAGAACGCCAGAGTCTTTATAAACAAACCGATATATTGGTGTTAAAGGTTCGCTAGGTTTAGGAGCCACGTCATTTGTTGTCATCACGATCGTCATTTGTTTTTCTTGTGTCATGAGTAAGCGTTGCGCCATCGTGTGTGATTTATCTAAGTAGAAATAATGTCGACTACCTGTCAAGGGGGAAGGTGAAATTTCATAGTGATATTGTGTATTAGTCTTCCCTGATATTGCAACAAGTTTTAGCCATTAATACAAAAAAAATATGTTTAGCTCTTTACAAGGACACACACACACCCAAACACACCGAGAATACTGCAGGAGGTTCACACATGCAACTTGGTGAAGGGAAACGGTATATACACACGTTGAACAAGAACAAAGGACACGCCAGAGTTCAACGATAGACTGAACAGTGGATATTATGTTGAACTTCAAATTATATTTATCGAATTTGAACAAGATCCGTCTCAATATCCTAGGGTATATACGTGTTGTAGATGGACCTAAAACACTACTGTACATCGTAAGTTCCGTCAACACCCCCAAAGGAACTCACATCTCAAGAATAATATAAGTTTTAGTTGATCTTACATTAAGTTCTCTGATTTAAATACAGGTTCTATCTCGACATCCCATAGCTGACTCACCACCTCGCTAGAAACAGATGCGTCGCGTGTCTAGGGGAGGACAAGCAGACACCAGGCACCACAAGTTATGGACCCATCTAGGACCTGGGCGTGTTATTAAGTAAAGCACAACCGGAGGACCACACGCGACTCCCGGGCACTTAACTCCTGTGAAAATTTGTCCTGGTGCATTTTTTTGCTCAGGGGGAAGAGGGGACGGGGAAGATGGAAGGAAGCAATGTAAAACTTAATGATTTGTGTTGTGACAGTCGTGTTAAGGAGGTCAGGTATATATGTAGGTATGTAAATAACTCAATCAAACTAAAGAAAACAACAACAGCACGAAAAAGAATAATAATAAGAAGAATAATAAGAATAATATAACATACACTCCAGCTAACAATCCCGAACATAAAATATTTTTCAACCAACAAAATATGAAGAAAAAAATCTCTTCCATTTATATCTCAGTTTCTATACATTTTTGGAGGTAATTTAAAACGCTATTACAGAGCTATTGTCCTGATTTAAGTGAAAGCAAGAAAGTAATAAAATGGTAAAGTAAGAGGAGTGAAAGTATTTATATTTTTAACTTGTACTTGGTGTGTGGTGTAAATATTTGTTACTTTGTATAATGGATGGTCATGCATGTTTGCGTATTCTTAATTAACGAAACAAGATGGGATGTCGTGTGTGTGTGTGTGTGTGTGTGTGTGTGTGTGTGTGTGTGTGTGTGTGTGTGTAT
>NW_024731582.1:0-22662 GCF_018991925.1 Homarus americanus | reverse complement strand
TTGTGGTGTGGTGGATGGTTGTCGTGTAGTGGTGGTTGTGGTGTAGTGGTGGTTGTGGTGTAGTGGTAGTATTTATGTGGTGGCATTTGTTGCGTGGTGGTTGTGGTTTAGTAGTGGTTATGGTGTGGTGGAGTGGTGGTGTGGGGATGGTTTTGGTATGGTTGTAGTGTGGTGGAGTGGTGGTATGGGGGTGGTTTTGGTATGGTTGTGGTGTGGTGGAGTGGTGGTGTGGGGGTGGTTTTGGTATGGTTGTGGTGTGGTGGTGGTTATAGTGTAAAGAGGTCCTGTGTGTGTGTGTGTGTGTGTGTGTGTGTGAGTGGCTAATAAGCTGCACACTATGTAATACACACACACACACACACATACACACACACACACACACACACACACACACACACCCTGAACCAGTTACCTTGACACTGCCTTAATCATTATTCTTGTTATCAAACCAATTATGTAGAGATGAAGATTGAATTATTACCGCAATGAGACAACAGTTCTGATCTGGCCGCTGTTTTTTTAGACCCCATAACGACAACAAATAATTGGCGGCAGTCAGACAGCTACTCTTACCTTTGGTAAGCAGTCTTGCTCAGCCCGGATTGATGTTCATGATGGGATCCCGACTCCGCTTTTATCATATGGCCCTTGTCAAGAGTTGGCCATTATTTCCAAGGAATTCCCCAAACCTATTTTAAAGGTCACCCATGTCAACAGGTTGAAGGAACTCCCTATCTCTACAAACACGTCCCCTTCTGATGCAAGAGCTTACCTTCTCAAGGAGTTTGCTGACGTGTTGGTTACGAAGAAATCTTTGGGATCTACACCACTCAAGCCGATGGTGGGTCCACCTATGAAGATTCATCTTAAGGATGGTGCCACACCTTTTGCCATCCACACCCCTCGTTTGATTCCGCACGCCTACAAGGAGCTAGTTAGACAAGAGCTTGACTCCATGGTTGCTCAGGAAATCATCAAGCCGGCCGGAGACGAACCTTCACCTTGGTGCCACCCTCTCGTCCCCGTCGCCAAACCTCGTGGTGGAGTACGGATCACCACCGATGTGTCAAAACGTAACCAGCAAGTTTCCCGTCCAGCCCACCCTTCACCCACACCCTTCGCAGCTGTTCGAAATGTGGACCCGAAGGCGAAGTTTTTTTACAACGATGGACGCCTTATGTGGTTATTAGCAGATCGAGTTGGCCGAAGAAGACCAGCATTTGACTACATTCATCACACCATATGGAAGATATCAGTATTGCAGAGGCCCCATGGGATTTGCCGCTACGGGCGATGCATTCTGTCAACGTGGTGACGCGGCCCTTCAAGGAGTCACGAATTGTGTCAAGGTGGTTGATGATATTTTACTCCATGACGAAGACTACTGTGCCCACCTCTCCCGAATATATGAAGTTCTCACCAGATGTCGAAAGTAAGGGATTACCCTCAACGCTGACAAGTTTGTGGTCGCCGCACCATCAGTGAACTTCTGTGGGTACACTCTCTCAGCAGACCCTGAGAAATTAAGTGGAATCAGGGATTTTCCAACCCCTGCCAACCTGACAGACCTCCGTTCTTTTTTGGGTCTGGTCAATCAGCTGGCTGAATTTTCACCTGACATCTCCGCCGCAGCCCAGCCGTTACGCCCCCTGCTGAGCCCCAGGAGGACATTCCTGTGGACCCCAGATCACCAAGAGGCCTTCCAGCGAGACAAGCAAGCCCTCTTAAGTCCACCTGTCCTCGCCTGTTACGACCCAGCCCTACCCACCGTCCTCCAGACTGACGCCTCCAGACTCTACGGCGTTGGTTACGCCCTTCTGCAGGACCATGGCGGTGGACAACTCCGCTTAATTCAGTGTGGATCCCGGTTCCTGACGGACGCCGAGACCCGATATGCCACGATTGAGCTGGAGATGTTGGCTGTTGTCTGGGCGATGGCGAAGTGCCGCTTCTACCTGATAGGACTTCAGCACTTCACCTTCTTCACGGATCATCGCCCTCTTGTACCTATTATCAATCACTACTCTTTGGTTGCAGTAGAGAATCCTCGCCTTCAACGTTTGAAAGAGAAGCTCTCGCCTTATCTCTTCACGGCTGTGTGGCGTGCCGGTAAGCTAATGTGCATCCCGGATGCCCTGTCCCGCGCCCCTGTCAGTCGCCCCACCCCAGAGGACGAGATGTTGTGTTCTACAGCTGCCGCATCCCTCAAGTCAGTAGTCTCATTGAAGGCCGTCTTCACATCAGAAGAGTCTACAGCACCGGATGCAGACAAGACCCATGAAGATCTCCACACTGCAGCCCGGGCCGACCCTTCCTATATCCGGCTCGTCGACTGTGTGTCCCAGGGATTTCCATCTAACCGATACGACCTTCATGAATCGCTACTCCCGTACTGGAAGATACGCGAGGACCTCTATTGTGACGGAGACCTCGTCTTGTATGGTCCACGAGTAGTCATTCCTGCTGCCCTACGCCGCCGTACCTTGACCCGCCTTCACGACTGCCATCGAGGAATGGAGGCCACCAAGCGACGGGCGAAGCAGACTGTATTTTGGCCCGGAATCGATTCGGACATTGCAAGTACCGTCCGTGCCTGTGAGCCGTGCCAGATTCTGCAACCCAGCCAGCAACAGGAACCTTTAATGTGCGACGATAACCCTTCAAGACCCTTCGAGTCTGTGTCGGCCGACTTCTTTGCAGTGGCAGGGAAGTCCTTCCTCGTCATTGCCGACCGACTGTCTGGATGGCCTGTTGTCGTCCCCTGTGGTAGTGATACAACGGCTACTGCTACCATCCGGAATTTCAGACATTACTTCGGAGAAGTTGGTGTTCCCCTCCGCCTCAGGACTGATGGTGGACCCCAGTTCACCAGCCACGAGTTCCAGGACTTCATGGACCGTTGGGGAGTCAGTCATGTCGTGACCTCGCCTCACTACCCCCAGGCGAATGGACACGCTGAAGCCGCAGTCAAGACTGTTAAACACCTGATCCTTAGGGTGTCACCCTCAGGAAATATCGACTGTGAGGACTTCGATCGAGGTTTGTTAGAGTTACGCAACACTCCGAACTTCACCGGACGCTCCACAGCCCAGGTTCTATGTGGATATCATCTCAGGTCTTGTGTTCCTGCCCACCCGAAGTCATTTTCTCAAGAATGGCAAGCCAAGACTGAAGAATATGACCGCCGTGCAGCAGAACGAGCCGCAGATGTCGCTGCTCGGTACGACTGTCATGCCCGCCCCCTTACCAGGTTGAGTATCGGCCAGCAGGTCAGGATTCAAGATCAGGTATCTCACCGCTGGGACAAGGTTGGGGTTGTCATGGGAACTGGCCGGTCCAGGGACTACCAAGTGCGTCTTCCTAGTGGTAGAGTATGGTGGAGGAACCGTCGTTTCCTCCGACCTGTGGAGCTGCCTAGTGTTGACCCTTCCCCAGTAGAGTCCCCTAATGTTGATGTCTTTACAGTAAATCCGTCCCCACCTTGTGTTTCTGCCCCGGTACTCCGCAGGTCCGAGCGGCTCAGAAACAAAAGGTCCGCTCAAGATGAAACTATGAGCGTATAGGGGGGAGGGAGGTGTATAATATGGACACGAAGTAGTACCTTAAGCTGTGTATTCTTATATTACTCTATTAATTATGTATAGTAAAGTATTACAGAACATGTATTAATCCTATGAAATATTTCCATTTATTATGCACCATGTTATGTATGTGAATTATCATATTTACATAGTATGTATTCAGCTTGTGAATGCTGGTATCTGTACATGCCAGCGCGGAGTGATACAGGTAGTTGAGATCACTAGTCCTTATGGTGTGGAAGCCAGTTTCTTTGTTCCTCTGTATATCTCCCTTACGAGAATAAGAACCTATTTCAAGATAATAAGTGTTTGTGTGTACCCTCAGTAGTGTAGAACATTTTGGGGGTATCAAAGACAAACATAGAAGTCTCCCCCCGCCCTCCCCCAACAATCCCCCCATCCCCCCTCTCCACCCACAACCCAGGACCACGGTGTGTAAAGTTAAGGCGTTCGAATTTTAATTGGGTTGAAAATGAAATAATGCATGTGAGGAGAAGAAGAAGAAGATTTCGTTAGGTTACGTTAGGTTACGTTAGGTTAGGTTAGGCTAGATTAGGTTAAGTTACGTTAGGTCTGGTCAGGTTACATTATGCATGAAGGTATTCATTTATATGTATATTTATGATCTACAGGATCGTTTATGGCCAGTCAAAAGCTTCCAGAAAAGAGAAATACATAGAAGTTATCACTAATGGCCAATTATCCCTATTTAGCGTAACATACAGTATATATTAGGTGGAGTTCCACTTTTATTTGTTTGTTTTCGTATTTTCTAAGTCATTTATTTGTTAACATTTAGCTTAGAATAAGTAAATATTATACAAAACAAAACATTGAAAACTCACAAGTGAATTTGTAACATATAATCAAGTCCAGATAATAATACCAATACCACGTGCTGGTCAAGCTCCGAAAGAGTTGTCCGGGGGTCTAGCTAACCTCTGGTCGGGGCTTGACCAGCACGAAAAAACAAAAAATTATTTTTACTAAACGTGATTTTGGCAACCTGTGGTGTAATAGTCAGTATGCTCGTCTTGCAAGCGAGTGGACCCGTGTTCGATTCCCGGACAGAGTGAAACTATGAGCATTTTTTTTACGCCATTTGGCTTTCTATTTACCAGGAAATGGGAACCTGGATGTCAATCGATTTGCGGATCTTATTCAGGAATAATGGTTAGCCAGTGCAGTTGCCGAGTTGTCCGGTCTTCTCAGACTATTCATTGAAACTGGGTCATACAACTCGTAAACTTAGGGTGTGGTTGTGGTGTTGGCGACAGATTCTAACACCTTAAACAAATTCACGCCTAGGTTGCTCTAGAGCCGGCCATCCTCGTACACGAAGGGCAACCATTATTGTTACGTGTATAATATTACCATCACTACCACAACCAGCATTATCACTACTATTGTCATCTTCTCAACTATCATCATCCCTTCCCTCTTCCTCCTCCTGCCTCCATATTTTAATAATTATCGTCTCAATTATTATTATCATCATTATTTTTATTATTATTATTACCGTATTATTATTATTATTATTATTAACAATACAACATGTGGCTGGAACAACAGTAGAAATTAGAAATAAGATAAAAAGTTGTATTAAATTAACAATTAAAACACAAACAAGAACCACAGGTACAAGTCGATCAGTTTTTTATCATGAGAGAGAGAGAGAGTCCCTGGCTCACTGTTACGTTATGACAAAGTTGTTGGTAAATATATGGTATGGAAATTGTGTTGATACTCTCTCTCTCACACACACACCAACCACAAACAAACAACACATCACAAACAAACAAGCAAGCAACAACACAACACAAACAATAATGACACCACAAAAAACATCATTCTAAAAAACAAACATAAAAACAATAAAACAAACATACCAACAAACAAACAATCAAACAAACAAACAATAAAACGAACAAACGAAGAATAAAACAAAACAAACAATAAAACAAACAAACAAACAATAAAACAAACATACATACATAAAAACAATCAAACATAAAAACAATAAAAAAAACAGAGCCTCTTCAACAAACCACCACCACCAAGGACTTCACTAACCTACCACCTCCACCACCACCTCCTACAACACTATTTATAATCCCAAAACTTCCCAAAGGTCACTCTTGCCTCGGTGACCTTTGGGGGTTAACACTGCCCACTGGTCTAGATCTGGCGAGAAAACTGCCCCCACGCACTTGTTGGGTGTAACAAAGCGCCTGCTGGGTGATTTAGGTGAGTCTTCCCCCGCCCTCCCCCATCCCCCCTCTCCAACCCAGGGTCACAGTGTGTTAGGTTAAGGCGTTTGAATTTTAATTTAGTTGATGATGATATAAAGCAGAGGAGGCGGAGGAGGAGGAGGAGGAGGACAACAAGAACAAGAAGAACAAGAAGAAGAAGAAGAAGGCTAGATTACGTTAGGTTATGTTAGGTTAGGTTAGGCTACATTAGGTTAAGTTACGTTAGGTCTGGTCAGGTTACATTATGCAAGAAGGTATTCATTTATATGTATATTTATGATCTACAGGATCGTTTATGGCCAGTCAAAAGCTTCCAGAAAAGAGAAATACATAGAAGTTATCACTAATGGCCAATTATCCCTATTTAGCGTAACATACAGTATATAAGAACATAAGAATGGAGGAAACTGCAGCGGGCCTATTGGCCCATACTGGGCAGTCCCGTTTACACCCAACATTGAAAACTCACAAGTGAGTTTGTAACATATAATCAAGTCCAGATAATAATACCAATACCACGTGATGGTCAAGCTCCGAAAGAGTTGTCCGGGGGTCTAGCTAACCTCTGGTCGGGGCTTGACCAGCACGAAAAAAAAAAAAATATTATTAAACGTAATTTTGGCAACCTGTGGTGTAATAGTCAGCATGCTCGCCTTGCAAGCGAGTGGACCCTTGTTCGATTCCTGGACAGAATGAAACTATGAGCATTTTTTTTTTACGTCATTTGACTTTCTATTTACCAGTAAATGGGAACCTGGATGTTAATCGATTTGCGGATCTTATTCTGGAATAATGGTTAGCCAGTGCAGTTGCCGAGTTGTCTGGTCTTCTCGGACTATTCATTGAAACTGGGTCATACAACTCGTTAACTTAGGGTGTGGTTGTGGTGTTGGCGACAGATTCTAACACCTTAAACAAATTCACGCCTAGGTGGCCCTAGGGCCGGCCATCCTCGTACACGAAGGGCAACCATTATTATTACGTGTATAATATTACCATCACTACCACAACCAGCATTATCACTACTATTGTCATCTTCTCAACTATCATCATTCCTTCCCTCTTACTCCTCCTGCCTCCATATTTTAATAATAATCGTCTCAATTATTATTATCATCATTATTTTTATTATTATTATTACCGTATAATTATTATTATTATTATTATTAACAATACAACATGTGGCTGGAACAACAGTAGAAATTAGAAATAAGATAAAAAGTTGTATTAAATTAACAATTAAAACACAAACAAGAACCACAGGTACAAGTCGATCAGTTTTTTATCATATGAGAGAGAGAGAGAGAGAGACCCACCGTTAATAAAGGAACCTTGAGCATCACTCCTATACATTACTGACGAAGAAAAAGTAATAATAACTTTTAGAAAATTCAGAGACCCGCAGACCCACGAACACACAAGACCCGAGCCATTTATCACCACACACTGAAGGACCATGACATACCAACCTGGGGGGTCTTGTGTCTGTCTGTCTATTTATCTATCTGTCTATTTGATATATTCATCTGTCTAAGTGTATGTCCATTTCATTATATATTTATTCGTGTATTTATCTCTGTCTGTCTGCCTGTTTGGTCGTTTATCAAAATTATCAAACAGCAGGTGGAGTGGGGAGGGAGGGAGGGGGGGGATGATTCGCAGTTTAGCCACCTAGTCCATTAAGTTAACCTAACATTAAACTAATGTAACCTAACATAACGCAAAGCTAACCTAACCAAACCAAACCAAACATTAACCTGCCCTATCTTTATAACACTTATCCTAATATTAACCGGATATCATAAAGTTAAGGAGCCATCCCTTGTTTCAACCTAACCAAACCTAACCTAATTAAAACCTAATCTAACCCAATTTAATCCAATTTAACTTAACGTAACGTAACCTAACCTAACTCAATCTAACTTAAACTAGCCTAACCCCCCGTTTAGAGTTAAGGTACTTAATCACCAAGCGAAATATGCGGGGACTCCTAGTCTTCAAGAGATCCCTAACACAACCTAACATCCTCATCATCTACTTAATTAATAAAACCTAACTTAACCTAAACTAACCTAACCCTCGGAAGGAGTTAGTGAGGGCTGCGTGCTATCTCCAGGACTGCATAATCACTGATCAAAAATTTATAATGAGAAAAGTTATAAGAAACGATGAAGGACTAAAAGTTAATGGTAACGTAGTATCAAATATTCGATATGCAGATGATACTGGTCTGAACTCGGGATAGTGAAGAGACGGTATTAAACTATGATGAACAAGACTAGTGGCCAAGACGGTGAATAATGTGGCCTAGGGTTAATGCTGTATATAAAGACGGGAATAATGGTTATTTTTAATGTCAAACCAAATCCTAAAAGATGATGACAGAGAACTTAACCCAGCTGTTATAACCTTTAACGATGGTTTAAGATATAAATCTTTAAGGACGTTGGTTTAAACAATAACATTCGAAGGACGATAATTAAAGCTAAAAATCCTCAAGAGGTTAGTTATTGCATCATCCTGAATGGTGGAAACTATTGT
The DNA here is from genome assembly GCF_018991925.1 of Homarus americanus. Taxonomy (NCBI): domain Eukaryota; kingdom Metazoa; phylum Arthropoda; class Malacostraca; order Decapoda; family Nephropidae; genus Homarus; species Homarus americanus. The sequence goes on along the minus strand of NW_024731582.1, from coordinate 14,288 downwards.
GTATTTTGTAAGTAAACATTATGTGTGATGGTCGACCTACGTGCCCCGCCAGCAGGGAAGACAGCAGTAATGTACGACACAGTGGTAGGTAAGAAACATTGTCTTGGGTCGTAAGGTAAGGGCGACGACACCTGCCACAAGTCACACGCCCATCCGAGGACAGGATGAAATGTGTGTGTGTCCGGAGAATGGTGGGCGGGGCGCACAGACACGTGTAAGGAGCTTGTAAATGGATCTTTGGCTACGTGTGTGGTGGCCGCCGTGGACACGGGGAAGGGGAGGGAGTGTGGAGACCAGCCGACCTTCACTAATTACGGGAAGAATATATGTGAGAGTCTATCGACGAAGTAATAGTCTGTCGGTGGAGTGAGTAAGTAAGTAAATGTGTGTGTGATCGGCTGGTGTCGTCGGGGCACAGTCAGGGTCTACCATAAAACACACTGCCAGTACTGGTAATGAGCAGCGTTTGGCCTTCTCCTCACAGTCATAAAACTCCTTCGCCAGACGTACGGTCGCCTTTGACACACAAAAATGCAATCATTCATTAAAACGTAATTGGCTATAAACTTTTGAGTGTAAAATACCCATTAATTGTGAACTTAACAAATTGGTAAATCAGGTGTGTTTATGTAAGCTTGGGTCAGTGGTGTTAAATTTACTGCTGACTAATTATATTATTTTTAAACCAGTATTTATATGTTATTATTACAGTTAAAGTTAAGTCGTTATCATATTTAAAGGTCATCATCATTATCACCATTCATCATCATCATCATGTAAAGGTATTAATAAAAATGAAAAAATACGTAACGTATACCAGAACTAAAACGTTTGCCGGATATATGAACTAAAACATTTGCCGGATATATGAACTAAAACATTTGCCGGATATATGAACTAAATATATTTGCCGGATATATGAACGAAAACATTTGCCGGATATATGAACTAAAACGTTTGCCGGATATATAAACTAAATCGTCTGCCGGATATATGAATTAAAACATTTGCCGGATATATGAACTAAAACATTTGCCGGATATATGAACTAAAACATTTGCCGGATATATGAACTAAAACATTTGCCGGATATATGAACTAAAACATTTGCCGGATATATGAACTAAAACATTTGCCGGATATATGAACTAAAACATTTGCCGGATATATGAACTAAAACATTTGCCGGATATATGAACTAAAACATTTGCCGGATATATGAACTAAAACATTTGCCGGATATATGAACTAAAACATTTGCCGAATATATGAACTGAAACATTTGCCGGATATATGAACTAAAACATTTGCCGAATATATGAACTGAAACATTTGCCGGATATATGAACTAAAACATTTGCCGGATATATGAACTAAAACATTTGCCGGATATATGAACTAAAACATTTGCTGGATATATGAACTAAAACATTTGCCGGATATATGAACTAAAACATTTGCCGAATATAGAATCGAAACATTTGCCGGATATATGAACCAAAACATTTGCCGGACAGGCGAACTAAAAACATTTGGCCGGATATATGAATTGTCGACGGCTGTGATATATGAACTGAAACATTTGCCGATATGGCGAATCCAAAACATCGCCGGATATGGCTTGGTGAATCCAAAACATTTGCCGGATATAAGAATCCAAAACACTGTCGAATATAAGAGGCCGAAACATTTGCCGGATATATGAACTAAAACATCTACGGATATATATAAATCCAAAAACATTTGCTGGATATAAGGAATCCAAACGTTTGCTTCTGGATATATGAATCAAAACATTGCCGGATATATGAACTAAAACGTTTGCCGGATATATGAACTAAAACATTTGCCGGATATATGAACTAAAACATTTGCCGGATATATGAACTAAAAAATTTGCCGGATATATGAACTAAAACATTTGCCGGATATATGAACTAAACCGTTTGCCGGAGATATGAACTAAACCGTTTGCCGGAGATATGAACTCAACCGTTTGCCAGAGATATGAACTAAAACATTTACCAGATATATGAACTAAAACATTTACCGGCGATATGAAATAAAACATTTGCCGGATATATGAACTAAAACATTTGCCGGATATATGAACTAAAACATTTGCCTGATATATGAACTAAACCGTTTGCCGGAGATATCATATAAAAAACCCTAACTACAGAACCAGTTAAGTGACGTGCCGTGTTATGGACTCTTCCGGAACTGTGATTACAATAATTATTCTCACACGACGCAGTGACGTCACGCGGACAATGGCGGAGAACAGCTGACGTCGACTGTTATTACTGTATAACTGAATACGTGTAATACCATTGAGAAGAGAAGAGAAGAGAGAAATATTAACAACAGGTACCAAACAAAACTCACTAGACCATTACATGTTCCCGCCGCCTATACAGTAGAGCAACATAGGTAATTATCCATTCATATAAACATTGGTGGCCGCTCCTTCACCCGGACTTATACGGCAATTCATTTGATTTATTTCCCAGTCTGACCAGTGGCTGTCCAGTAGTGTCTTAAAGTATAAACATGCTCAGGATTCAAAGTGTACTTGTATCTGTCCTGTTAAGTGTACTTGTATCTGTCCTCTTAAGTGTACTCGTACCTGTCCTGTTAAGTGTACTTATATCTGTCCTGTTAAGTGTACTTGTATCTGTCCTCTTAAGTGTACTTGTATCTGTCCTCTTAAGTGTACTCGTATCTATAGTGTTGAGTGTACTTGTATCTGTCCTGTTAAGTGTAATTGCATCTGTCCTGTTAAGTGTACTTGTATCTGTCTTGTTAAGTGTACTTGTATCTGTCCTCTTAAGTGTACTCGTATCTGTCCTGTTAAGTGTACTTGCATCTGTCCTGTTAAGTGTACTTGTATCTGTCTTGTTAAGTGTACTTGTATCTGTCTTGTTAAGTGTACCTGTATGTGTCCTGTTAAGTGTAATTGCATCTGTCCTGTTAAGCGTGCTTGTATCTGTCCTGTTAAGTATAATTGCATCTGTCCTGTTAAGTGTACCTGTATCTACCCTGTTAAGTGTACTTGCATCTGTCCTGTTAAGTGTACTTGTATCTGCCTTGTTAAGTGTACCTGTATCTGTCCTGTTAAGTGTACCTGTATCTGTCCTGTAAGTGTACTTGTATCTGTCCTGTTAAGTGTACCTGTATCTGTCCTGTAAGTGTACTTGTATCTGCCCTGTTAAGTGTACTTGTATTTGTCCTGTAAGTGTACTTGTATCTGTCCTGTTAAGTGTACTTGTATCTGTCCTGTTAAGTGTACTTGTATCTGTCTTGTTAAGTGTACCTGTATCTGCCCTGTTAAGTGTACTTGTATCTGTCTTGTTAAGTGTACCTGTATCTGCCCGGTTAAGTGTACCTGTATCTGCCCTGTTAAGTGTACTTGTATCTGTCCTATTAAGTGTACCTGTATCTGCCCTGTTAAGTGTACTTGTATCTGCCCTGTTAAGTGTACTTGTATCTGTCTTGTTAAGTGTACCTGTATCTGCCCTGTTAAGTGTACTTGTATCTGTCTTGTTAAGTGTACCTGTATCTGCCCTGTTAAGTGTACTTGTATCTGCCCTGTTAAGTGTACCTGTATCTGTCCTGTTAAGTGTACCTGTATCTGTCCTGTAAGTGTACTTGTATCTGTCCTGTTAAGTGTACTTGTATCTGTCTTGTTAAGTGTACCTGTATCTGCCCTGTTAAGTGTACTTGTATCTGTCTTGTTAAGTGTACCTGTATCTGCCCTGTTAAGTGTACCTGTATCTGCCCTGTTAAGTGTACTTGTATCTGTCCTGTTAAGTGTACCTGTATCTACCCTGTTAAGTGTACTTGTATTTGTCCTGTTAAGTGTACCTGTATCTGTCCTGTTAAGTGTACCTGTATCTGTCCTGTTAAGTGTACTTGTATCTGTCCTGTTAAGTGTAACCTGTATCTGTCCTGTTAAGTGTACCTGTATCTGCCCAGTTAAGTGTACCTGTATCTGTCCTGTTAAGTGTACTTGTATCTGTCCTGTTATGCGGTGCACCCAGACCCGCCCAGTTAAGGTACCCAGAATCTGTCCCAGCTGGCGTACTTGCATCTGTCCTGTTAGCGCGTGTACCCGTATCCGCCCAGTTGGCGGGTAAATTCGTGCATTCGTCCCGTTGGCAAATCTGTATCTGTCCTGTTAAGTGTACTTGTACCTGTCCTGTTTAGTGTACCTGTATCTACCCTGTTAAGTGTACTTGTATCTGTCCTGTTAAGTGTACCTGTATCTGTCCTGTTAAGTGTACCTGTATCTGTCCTGTTAAGTGTACCTGTATCTGTCCTGTTAAGTATACTTGTATCTGTCTTGTTAAGTGTACCTGTGTCTGTCCTGTTAAGTGTACTTGTATCTTTCTTGTTAAGTGTACCTGTATCTGTCCTATTGGCGTACTTGTATTCGTCCTGTTATGTACCCGTATCTGTCCTGTTAAGTGTACCTGTATCCGCCCTGTTATGTACTCTTATTCGCCCTGTTGGGCGTACTGTATCTGTCCTGTTAAGGTACCTGTATCTACCCCTGTTAAGTGTACTTGTATCTGCCCCGTTATGTACCCGTATCTGTCCTGTTGCTATTCTTATTCGTCTTGTTATGTACCTGTGTCTGTCCTGTTAAGGTACTTGTATCTTTCTTGTTGCTAAATTTGTATCCGTCCTTGTAAGGTAATACTTGTATCTGTCCTGTTAAGTGTACCTGTATCCGCCCTGTTAAGGGGTAATTTGTATCTGTTCTGGGGTTGGCGGCACCTTGTATCTGTCCTGTAAGTGTACTTGTATCTGTCCTATTACGTGTACTTGTATCTGTTCTGTTAAGTGTACCTGTATCTGTCCTGTAAGTGTACTTGTATCTGTCCTGTTAAGTGTACCTGTTTCTGCCCTGTTAAGTGTACTTGTATCTGTTCTGTTAAGTGTACCTGTATTTGTCCTGTAAGTGTGCTTGTATCTGTCCTGTTAAGTGTACCTGTATCTGTCCTGTTAAGTGTACCTGTATCTGCCCTGTTAAGTGTACTTATATCTGCCGTGTTAAGTGTACTTGTATCTGTCCTTGTTAAGGTACCTGCATTCACCCCTGTTAAGTGTAATTTTGTATCTGTCCTAAGTTAAGCGTACCTGTATCTGTCCTGTAAGTGTACTTGTATCTGTCCTGTTAAGTGTACCTGTTTCTGCCCTGTTAAGTGTACTTGTATCTGTTCTGTTAAGTGTACCTGTATCTGTCCTGTAAGTGTACGTGTATCTTTCTTGTTAAGTGTACCTGTATCTGTCCTATTAAGTGTACTTGTATCTGTCCTGTTAAGTGTACCTGTATCTGCCCTGTTAAGTGTACTTGTATCTGTTCTGTTAAGTGTACCTGTATCTGTCCTGTAAGTTTACTAGTATCTGTCCTGTTAAGTGTACCTGTATCAGTCCTATTACGTGTACTTGTATCTGTTCTGTTAAGTGTACCTGTATCTGTCCTGTAAGTGTACTTGTATCTGTCCTGTTAAGTGTACCTGTATCTGCCCTGTTAAGTGTACTTGTATCTGTTCTGTTAAGTGTACCTGTATCTGTCCTGTAAGTGTACTTGTATCTGTCCTGTTGGCGTACCCGTATCCGTCCTGTAAGTGCATTTGTATCCGTTCTGTTATACCTGTATCTACCCTGTTAAGTGTAATTGTATCTGTCCTGTTAAGTGTACCTGCATCTGTCCTGTTAAGTGTACCTGTATCTACCCTGTTAAGTGTACTTGTATCTGTCCTGTTAAGTGTACCTGCATCTGTCCTGTTAAGTGTACCTATATCTACCCTGTTAAGTGTAATTGTATCTGTCCTGTTAAGTGTACCTGTATCTGTCCTGTTAAGTGTACTTGTATCTGTAGTGTTAAGTGTAAATCTTGGTATCTGTTCTTTTCCTTAAGTACCTGCATCCGCCCCTGTTAAGTGTAATTTGTATCTGTCCCGTTAAGGTACCCGCATCCGTCCTGTAAAGCGTAATTTGCATTCGTCCTGTTAAGTGTACTTGTATCTTTCTTGTTAAGTGTACCTGTATCTGTCCTATTAAGTGTACTTGTATCTGTCCTGTTAAGTGTACTTGTATCTGTCCTGTTAAGTGTACCTGTATCTGTTCTGTTAAGTGTACCTGTATCTGCCCTGTTAAGTGTACTTGTATCTGTCCTGTAAAGTGTACCTGTATCTGTCCTGTAAGTGTACTTGTATCTGTCCCTTCCTCGTTATCTGAGAAATAAACTTCATATTTATCCAAGTTTAAGGGATATTTTCTTTTTCTTTTATCATAACGAAACAATTTGGTCAAGATGTTTACCCTCGGCACTAGGGTTAGGTTAGGTTAGGTTAGGTTGGGTTAGATTACGTTAGGTCTTGTTTTTGCACAGATATTCCAAGAAACAACAAGCAGTCATTCTCCTTAAGTAAACCACACACACACACACACACACAGCACATCCACACAGCACATCCACACACACCCCCCTCCCACACCCGTCCCCCAACCCTCCCCCCACACACACGAATAATTTATCCCGATTTCCCCTTAACTAAGAGTAAGATACAAGGGCGAGGTCCCATGAAAACCTTTACATCACATTAAGTATTGAGAGGAGGAGGAGGAGGCGGCGGTGTTACACAGAGCCAGCAGGGACCAGTTACAACGTCATACAGACTCTCTGGTTAACATCGGGTAGCGCCAGTTTTTACCCGGGGAGATATACCAAATACCTGTATAAAATACCTGCCAGCACCTGCTAACAAATAAGTGCCAGTCGAACGCCATTGTTTAACACCTACCGCGTGCGTATTAGCCTTAATAAAAGCATCGTAATATTTCTAGGAAGAGGAAGCCGCCCACAGCCTGTAAACTTGGTTGGCGTGTTTGTTTATTTGTGTGTGTGTGTGTGTGTGTGGGAAGGTTGTGTGAAGAGCATGTGTAGGAGCTGGAGAATTGTGGAGTGTAGTGTATGTATGGGTGGGAGTGGAGTAGAAGGGAGTGTATGTGTGGATGGGAGCGGAGCATTGTGAAGTGGTGCAGTTGTGGGAGTAGAGTAGAATAGTGAGGTGGTAGGAGTGGAGTAGAGTGGAATAGTGAGGTGGTAAGAGTGGAGTAGAGTGGAATAGTGAGGTGGTAGGAGTGGAGTAGAGTGGAATAGTGAAGTGGTAGGAGTGGAGTAGAGTGGAATAGTGAGGTGGTAGGAGTGGAGTAGAGTGGAATAGTGAGGTGGTAGGAGGAGTGGAACAGTGAGGTGGTAAGAGTGGAGAGAGTGAAATAGTGAGTGGTAGGAGGGAGTAGAGTGTGAATAGTGAGGTGTGGTAGGAGTGGGAGCAGAGTGGAATAGTGGAGGTGGTAGGAGGAGAGAGTGAACAGTGTGAAGTGGTAGGAGGAGCAGGAGTGGAATAGTGAGGTGGCAGGAGTGGAGCAGGAGGAATAGTGAGGTAGGAGTGTGAGAGAGTGAATAGTGAGGTGGTAAGAGTGGAGAGAGTGGAATAGTGAGGTGGTGAGTGAGTAGGAGTGAATAATGAGGAAGTAGGAGGAGAGAGTGGAATAGTGAGGTGGTAAGAGTGGGAGAGAGTGGAATAAAGTGAGGTGGTAGGGAGGAGTAGAGTGAATAGTGAGGTGGTAGAGTGGAGAGAGCAGAATAAAGGAGGCAGGAGTGAGCAGAGTGGAATAGTGCGAGGTGGTAAGAGTGAGAGAGTGAACAGTGTGAGGGTAGGAGTGGAGAGTGGAGTAGTGAGGTGGTAGGAGTGGAGTAGAGTGGAATAGTGAGGTGGTAAGAGTGGAGTAGAGTGGAATAGTGAGGTGGTAGGAGTGGAGTAGAGTGGAATAGTGAAGTGGTAGGAGTGGAGTAGAGTGGAATAGTGAGGTGGTAGGAGTGGAGTAGAGTGGAATAGTGAGGTGGTAGGAGTGGAGTAGAGTGGAATAGTGAGGTAGTAAGAGTGGAGTAGAGTGGAATAGTGAGGTGGTAGGAGTGGAGTAGAGTGGAATAGTGAGGTGGTAGGAGTGGAGTAGAGTGGAATAGTGAGGTGGTAGGAGTGGAGTAGAGTGGAATAGTGAGGTAGTAGGAGTGGAGTGAATGTGTGGGTAGGAGTAGAGTGGTGAGGTGAGGAAGTTAAGATGCACCAACTCCCCTCTAACACTCAAATGACTTCAGGTAGAACAGTGATCTATAACCAACAAAAATTACCTGTTATTTATATGATACCTGATGTGCCTCCTCTCTCTCTCTCTCTTTCTCTCTCTCTCTCTCTCTCTCTCTCCTCTTCTTCTCTTTCTTCTTCGTATTTTTCTCGTTTTTTTCTTCTAATTCTCTATTGCTTTTTTGTTTGTCTTTCTTTGTCTCTTTTTCTCTCTCCTTCAACTCATTCTTACCCTCCCAACTCCTCCTTCTCCTCCCAGCTTCTCCTCCTCCTCCTCCTCCCAGCTCCTCCTCCTCCTCCCTCCTCCCCCAGCCCTCCCTCCTCCCAGCTTCTCCCTCCTCCTCCCCAGCCTCCTCCCTCCCTCCCAGCTTCCCTCCCTCCCTCCCCAGCCTCCTCCCCAGCGCCTCCCTCCCTCCCTCCCAGCCTCCTCCCTCCCAGCTCCCTCCTCCCCGGCTCCCTCCTCCACCTCCCAGCCTCTCCTCCCAGCGCCTCCCTCCTCCTCCCTCCTCCTCCCTCCTCCTCCCTCCACCTCCCCAGCTCCCTCCTCCCAGCGTGGCTGGCTCCTCCTCCCAGCCAACCATATGACAATCGCAACAGACACATGATGGTGGTGGGTTATTTGCCATATCTGCCTTGCCACTACTTCCCTCTCATCTCCACTCCTCCCAGAAAGTTCTGTCAATATCCTGGCAGTATTTGTTCATGAGCTGATCACCTCCGTCTCCGCCAAATGAAGGAGAACTGGATAAAAAGTCTTGTTTATGACGTGAGAGAGAGAGAGAGAGAGAGAGAGAGAGAGAGAGAGAGAGAGAGAGAGGAGAGAGAGAGAGAGAGAGAGAGAGAGAGAGAGAAATTACCTCAATATGTTTAAATAACTTTTCATAAATCTTGGTGTTCACCCCCTCCCCCCCCAAGCCATGTGGACATAATGTAATCCATCAAGCTGTTATGTCCACCGCGTCATGACCTAAGCTTACATGTGCCCGATTATTCTTCTTTTTTTTTTCTTCAGATTTTCATGAGAGCTGACATAAACATTTCCCCCCTCCCCCGCCTCAAGGCTTAAGATGAGTTTGGTAAATTATCATGGGATGAGATTTCTCGATTTGGCTAACATATATATATTTTTTTTTTCACATGAAATTTATGTCCATATCATTACAACTTTCAGGACTGTGTGAGCTTACTAATCAGCCCTCTGGATAATGGTGGGGTTGAGAGGTGTAGTAGTGCTCGGCTTCATGTACTGTAAATGGGTACATGTTGTGACTAATTCAGTAATTATTGCTTCTTCCCTCCGTGTTGAACTGCCAGCGTCACATCCCAGTCGGCGGCAGTGTAAGTAAAATCTCTTGTTCCTGATCTAGACGAAGGTTTCCTCAATGTCCATGTTTAATCTCACTCCACCATTACCGAGAATAATTAAATACAACTAGAAATGGTTAGATTTGAGTGTAATTTTGATGCCATTTTGACCACTGCCTCCATGAAGCAACTGGAAGCGTCTTTACATCTCCCAGCTACGGAAGGTCAAGGAATGGAGGTACTAAAGTAGTGGATTTTGTGCCGTCGTGGTGTTACCCTCAAAGGATATTGGTCACTCATATAAAGTAAACTGTAGAGTGTAATGATGACACGAGGACGGCAGCGACACAGAGCAGTGCCCCACCATCGTCCCTGTGAATCATAAACACACTTGTCTCTGAAGACTGCCCACTGGCTCTCTCACGGGCGACACAATCACACCTGCCAGATCACCTTCAGTCTACTTATAATTACGTCAAAGTTCTTTCTGGTCTGTAATGTATCTAACCCTTGGGTGAACTTATGTAAGGAGGAGCAAGTATGGTAAAAATAAAGACAAAGCAGAAGAGGGGCAGCCAACGTCTGCAACAGTGAGGCGTCGTCGACCATCACACCAGCATGGAAGGATCGCACTCTTTATCATTTGAACTCTGACATGCCAGCCTGGTGATGAACAGACTGTAAACAAGACTGTGGTGACTCTCTGAATAGATTATCAAACGCACTAAAAAAAGGAATGTAATGTCCACCAAGGCCCGGGCACACGTCTCTGGGGGCTTCACCAGGCTCCTGACACAATATTACCTGAGTAAGATAAACTCCAGGAGTGTCGGAGCGAGAATCTCCCCGGAAATAGACAACGAGACACATCGATGACTCCCACAGCGTCTACCTCCCTTCCTCTTGTGCTGAGGTACAAGACAAGACCTAGTTCATACATCTAACAATACAATATTTCTATTAAACATTTAGCTGGAATAACACCTGCAGTTGAACGCTTGACATTCTGAAACATCTGGAGATTTTTTTTCACCTTAAAGAGAGACAGTAAGTGGACAAGGTGATCCGCTGTTGTCCATTGTAAGCTGGCGTCTATTTTATCTTTAACTATACTCGTAAGGCTTTTGTGAAAGGTAATGTGTTATGACTAGACACACACACACACACCAGGGTTAAAGAACGTACCCTCGGTGACGGTTGTGTCCACCTGACAGCTGAGGTTGATCACACTCACTAAATAATCGACTGGGATGACTGCATACCTCAACTGTACACAAGAGAGAAACCAAGACTAAGTCCACCTACGTACAATACATTAGAGACGAAATCAATTAAAGGATGATTTTTTTTTAAATTAACACCCCAGTTTATTACAATTGGAGATTTAACACAAACCTAACCTAGACTACGCACTTAAAGACCTTAGTTGCATTAGAGTTATAAAACAGACAGACAGACATAACACAGGCTGCAGAATTAAAAATAAAAACAAGTGTCTGACATGTACTATACAAGTTGCAAAGAGGGAAGGTACTCACGCTCCCCCTCCCTCCTCCCTCACCCCATCCTCCCCTCCCTCTCTCCTTCTCTCCCTCCCTCCTCCCTCACTCCTTCTCTCCTTCCTCCCCCTCCCTCTCTCCTTCTCTCCTTCCTCCCCCTCTCACTATACTAATGACGTGGTGGTGTTGATATGCGGCTGTCACCACCACCATCACTCCCCCTCACTCTCCACCTCCATCAATGGACCGTTTATTATCATTATACATTGTTATCATTCTTCTGTTTAGAACTTTAGGTGGATGACTGGAGTTTAGAGTGTGTGTGTGTGTGTGTGTGTGTGTCATAAATATCGGTCAAATAAACATATGGGTAAACAAGGTGACAGCATATGTTGGCTTTTATGATATACAGGTGTTCAATATTCATGATAAATTAGTAAAGAAAAAAAATCAGCTTTTATCACCAGTTTATGATATTTAAAGAACCAGAGAATGAGAACATGCCTTGAAACACAGCTATATCTGACAATAGTTCACCTACCACCCCACCCATCCACCCAACCCACCCACTCTCCATTATTACTTATCTTGATACCTCGAGGCCAATATTATTGCCTCCTGCACTGAGGCAGATAATGGGTTTGTTCCCATTACCAGACAAGATATTGTCCATCCTGTCAATTATATCCCCCACCCCAGCTCCTGGCAAACACACCCTCATCCTATTTATGTTTTTACCACAAAAAGCCCTGTCCATGTACCTTACCTGTGAGTCACCAACAATTAAAGTTTTTATACCTTCCTTGTCAGCCCTGTCCCTGACTGTACTAACGTCCAATTCGTCTATCAAGGGACTGAACGAGTTGGTACACTTAACTGCTGATGTCGTTGTTGACGTATCCTTGGTGTGTTTCTTCATCACCAGTTTGGTCATCCCTCTCCTTACAACCTTCCACTCCCTTGAATTTTCGTCAGACACTGGCTTTCTTGAATTTCGTCAGACCGGTTTCTTGAATTCGTCGTGACACTGGCTTTCTGGACTTTCGTCGACACTGGTTTTTCTTGAATTTTGTCAGACACTGGTTTTCTTGAATTTTCGTCAGACACTGGCTTTCCGTGTCCCGCCTCCCCCTTCAATCTCGCCATCTCTTCTTTTACTTTCAGGTTCTCCAACGTGGCCCTCTCTATTTCTTCCTTGGCCCTCTCCAATTCTTCCATGGCCCATTCCAGCTTGGCCAACAAACTCGCAGACCCCAGACCACACATAACGCTGGCCATATCTGATAATAGAAGAAGATAATAGAAAAAAAAGGCAATAGATTTATTTACAGCTTATAATTGCTATTTGCAAGAACACAAACACAGGTAAATTTGGAAATTGTCGGTAAAAATCAGCATTTATTTGTCATTTATTTATTTATGCTGAATATTTTTACAAATGGATCTTGGTATCGTTCAGTGAGTCAGGTAAGGATAATTAAGTTCCAGGATGGATAAAGATGCGTCAACAGTGTCACTAACCAGGTCTTAGGGAGCTAGTGTAGTTGTCAAGTGATTGTCAAGTGATTGTTGTTATTATTGTTGTATTATTGGTTATATAAAATATTGTCGAATATTATTAAATTTTCAAAATTTCAGGTTTTATAGTTAATACTTGAACAGTCAGTTATTTAGTTGTAGTGGGACGCAATATTTATTAATTACACAAGGCAAAAATTATTTATCTTTTGCTTTATTTTGTGTCGCAATACTAGTTAGGTTAGGTTAGGATACATACACACATTATATAATACTGTATGAGGTAAAGTTGACGCTTAAATTGTTTTGTTAATCTGAGATATGAAACTTAATGTAATTTTCTTAGGGTTTACAGTATGCATGGCGGTTTACAGTATACATGGAAGTTTACAGTATACATGGCTGTTTACAGTATACTACAGGTTTACAGTATACATGGCGGTTTACAGTATACATGGAAGTTTACATTATACATGGTGTTTTACAGTATACATAGGTTTGGTTATACGTTAGGCCAAGACGGTAGCCAAACGAGCTTTTATTTCTCATCTTAACGTTCTGTTTTATAGTCCCATGCCGCTGGTAAAACCTGAAATAGTGTTTTTTTTATTTAATTCCCAAGTTTTATCTTTACATTGGGGGTAGTTAAAACCTCGTTCATTCTCGTTTGTTGTGTGTGTTTAGAGATTATGGAAAAGTATTTGAGGTGGTTCTCTCTCTCTCTCTCTCTCTCTCTCTCTCTCTCTCTCTCTCTCTCTCTCTCTCTCTCGTATTATTGTTGTTGTCTTTGTTCCCCTTTATCATTTTCTTGCCTCTGAATTTGTCAAGTCAATATAATATTTCTCCCTCTCCTCCTCCAACTTATCTCTCTCGTCCTCCAACTTTTCCTCCTTCAACTCCTCCTTCAATCTCCACCCCCTCCCCCCCCCTGTTATTACATACAAGCAGTTCCGCAGCGCCACAGTCTACCACCTAAACTAAACAACAACACCAGAGTTTTCCCGCCAATGTGTAAAAAACACTCCCGGGATAGAAACATTAGAGCCATTAACTAGATCAGCGTCATATAACAGTGTCTCAGGGAGCAGGGAGGGAGGGAGTCAGGGACATTTTCTGACACACTATATATATCTGTGTTGGAACACTTCTTTCTCTATTTTCACCACATATTTTTATTTGTGTATATAATTTTGTGTATCTCTCTCACACGCTGGCAGCCACTGTGGAATGTGTCGCTGTCATCTCTTGGTAAAGTGTGTGTGTATGTGTGTGTGTGTGTGTGTGTGTGTGTGTGTGTGTGTGTGTGTGTGTGTGTGTGTGTAAAATTCATCCCTTGTTGACTCTAAAACTGATTTACTTGAAACTTACAACACCAACATTGCATAACTTTTAAGGTGATGTTGCCCTCGGGGTGATACTTGAGGGGTGGATGATATATGTTTGTCTTTCTGGTAATACTTCAATTTCCTCCCACAGTTACCATCAGTTTAGGGAACCTGTACAGTACAAGTAGGACACTCATCACAATATTTACAGAACGTTTCATTTAACCCCTGACCCGATCTGACCTGACCTAACCCAACCTGACCCGACCTGATCTGACCTGGTTTTAAGGGAGACCAAACGTATTAATGTGCGCGTTTAACACAGATCTTGTTTGTGGTTGTGGTACTTCTCTCTCTAGTGGTGTTGGTGATAGTCTAGTGGTGTTCGTGGTAGTCTAGTGGTGTTGGTGGTAGTCTAGTGGTGTTGGTGGTAGTCTAGTGGTGTTGGTGGTAGTCTAGTGGTGTTGGTGGTAGTCTAGTGG
>NW_024731581.1:0-17036 GCF_018991925.1 Homarus americanus | reverse complement strand
GCTCCTGGTCAAGTATAACAAAGTCCTCTGATCAAGTATAACAAAGTCCTTTGATCGAGTATAAAAAAGTCCCCTAATCAAGTAAAACAAAGTCACCTAATCGAGTATAACAAAGTCCCCTGATCGAGTATAACATAACCCCTGATCGAGAATAACAATGTTCTCTGGTCGAGTATAACAAAGTCCCCTGATCGAGTATAACAATGTCCGCTGGTCGAGTATTGCAAAGTCCATTGGTCAAATATAGGAAAGTCCACTGATCGAGTATGACAAACTCCCCTGATCAAGTATAAAAAAGTCCCCTGGTCGAGTATAACAATGTCCCCTGATCGAGTATAACAAAGTCCCCTGGTCGAGTATAACAAAGGCCCCTATTCGAGTATAGCAAAGTCCCTTGATTTAGTATAACTAAGTCCCCTGATCGAGTATAACAAAGTACTCTGGTTGAGTATAACAAAGTCCCATGATCGAGTATAACGTATCCCCTAATCGAGTATAACAAAGTCCTCTGGTCGAGGATAAAAAAGTCCCTTGATCGCGTATAACAAAGTCCCCTGGTCGTGTATAACAAAGTCCCCTGATCGAGTATAACAAAGTCCCCTGATCCTAGTATAACAAAGCCCACTGGACGAGTATAACAAAGACACCTGAACCGAGTATATCAAAGTCCCCTGATCGAGTATAACATATCCCCTGATCGAGTATAACAAAGTCCCTGGTGGAGTATAACAAAGTCCCCTGGTCGAGTATAACAAAGTTTTCTAATCGAGTATAACAAAGGCCCCTGATCGAGTATAACAAAGTTTTCTAATCGAGTATATCAAAGGCCCCTGGTCGAGTATAACAAAGTCATCTGATCAAATATAACAAATTCCTTTGATCGAGTATAACAAAATCCCCTAATCAAGTATAAAAAAGTCCCCTGGTCGAGTATAACAAAGGGCCCTGATCGAGTAAGAAAAAGTCCCTTGATCGAGTATAACAAAGTCCCCTGATCCTAGTATAACAAAGCCCACTGGACGAGTATAACAAAGACACCTGAACCGAGTATAACAAAGTCCCCTGATCGAGTATAACAAAGTCCCTGGTGGAGTATAACAAAGTCCCCTGGTCGAGTATAACAAAGTTTTCTAATCGAGTATAACAAATGCCCCTGGTCGAGCATAACAAAGTCCTCTGATCAAGTATAACAAAGTCCCCTAATCAAGTATAACAAAGTCCCCTGGTCGTATATAACAAAGTCACCTAATCGACTATAACAAAAGGCCCCTCATTGAGTATAACAAAGTCCATTGGTCAAGTATAAAAAGTCCCCTTGACGAGTATAACGGGTCCGCTGATCCAAGTATAACACTTAGCCCTGGTCGAGTTTAACAAAGTCTCTGGTCGAGAGTATAAAAAAAAGTCCTATTCCGGAAGTATAATGGCCCTTATCAGGTATAACATATCCCTGATCGAGTATAACTGGTCCTGGTGGAATATAACAAAGTCCCTGGTCGAGTATAACAAAGTTTTCTGTCGAGTATAACAAAAGGAAACACAGTGAGGTATAACAAGTCCTCTGATCAAGTATAACAAAGTCCCTGATCGAGGAGATAAGAAAGTCCCCCAAGATCGAGGCATAACAAAGTCCCCTGATTGAGTATAACAAAGTCCCCTGATCGAGTATAACAAAGTCCTCTGGTTGAGTATAACAAAGTCCCCTGATCGAGTATAACAAAAATCCCCTGATCGAGTATAACAACGTCTCGTGGCCCAGTTTAACAAAGTCCCCAGATCGAGCATAACAAAGTCCCCTAATCGATTATAACAAAGTCCCCTGGTCGAGTATAACAAAGGACCCTGATCGAGTAAGACAAAGTCCCCTGAATCGAGTATAACAAATTACCCTGATCGAGTATAACAGAGTCCCTGGTAGAGTATAACAAAGTCCACTGGTCGAGTATAACAAAGTTTTTTAATCGAGTATAACAAAGGCTCCTGGTCGAGTATAACAAAGGCTCCTGGTCGAGTATAACAAAGTCCTCTGATCAAGTATAACAAAGTCCTTTGATCAAGTATAAAAAGTCCCCTAATCAAGTAAAACAAAGTCACCTAATCGAGTATAACAAAGTTCCCTGATCGAGTATAACATAACCCCTGATCGAGTATAACAAAGTTCTCTGGTCGAGTATAACAAAGTCCCTGATCGAGTATAACAATGTCCCCTGGTCGAGTATAGCAAAGTCCATTGGTCAAATATAGGAAAGTCCACTGATCGAGTATGACAAACTCCCCTGATCAAGAATAAAAAAGTCCCCTGGTCGAGTATAACAATGTCCCCTGATCGAGTATAACAAAGTCCCCTGGTCGAGTATAACAAAGGCCCCTAATCGAGTATAATAAAGTCCCTTGATTTAGTATAACTAAGTCCCCTGATCGAGTATAACAAAGTACTCTGGTTGAGTATAACAAAGTCCTCTGGTCGAGGATAAAAAAGTCCCTTGATCGCGTATAAAAAAGTCCCCTGGTCGTGTATACCAAAGTCCCCTGATCGAGTATAACAAAGTTCCCTGATCCTAGTATAACAAAGCCCACTGGACGAGTATAACAAAGACACCTGAACCGAGTATATCAAAGTCCCCTGATCGAGTATAACATATCCCCTGATCGAGTATAACAAAGTCCCTGGTGGAGTATAACAAAGTCCCCTGGTCGAGTATAACAAAGTTTTCTAATCGAGTATAACAAAGGCCCCTGGTCGAGTATAACAAAGTTTTCTAATCGAGTATATCAAAGGCCCCTGGTCGAGTATAACAAAGTCCTCTGATCAAATATAACAAAGTCCTTTGATCGAGTATAACCAAGTCCCCAAATCAAGTATAACAAAGTCCCCTGGTCGAGTATAACAAAGGGCCCTGATCGAGTAAGAAAATGTCCCCTGATCGAGTATAACAAAGTTCCCTGATCCTAGTATAACAAAACCCACTGGACGAGTATAACAAAGACACCTGAACCGAGTATAACAAAGTCCCCTGATCGAGTATAACAAAGTCCCTGGTGGAGTATAACAAAGTCCCCTGGTCGAGTATAACAAAGTTTTCTAATCGAGTATAACAAAGGCCCCTGGTCGAGTATAACAAAGTCCTCTGATCAAGTATAACAAAGTCCCCTAATCAAGTTTAACAAAGTCCCCTGGTCGTATATAACAAAGTCACCTGATCGAGTATAACAAAAGGCCCCTCATTGAGTATAACAAAGTCCATTGGTCAAGTATAAATAGTCCCCTGGACGAGTATAACAAAGTCCCTTGATCAAGTATAACATAGCCCCTGGTCGAGTATAACAAAGTCCTCTGGTCGAGTATCAAAAAGTCCCCTGTTCGAGTATAATAAAGCCCCCTGCTCGAGTATAAGTAGGTCCCCTGATCGAGTAGAACAAAGTCCCCTGATCAAGCATAACAAAGTTCCCTGATCCTAGTATAACAAAGCCCCCTGGACGAGTATAACAAATTCCCCTTATCGAGTAAAATATATCCCCTGATCGAGTATAACAGACTCCCTGGTGGAGTATAACAAAGTCCCCTGGTCGAGTATAACAAAGTTTTCTAATCGAGTATAACAAAGGCTCCTCGTCGAGCATAACAAAGTCCTCTGATCAAGTATAACAAAGTCCTTTGATCGAGTATAAAAAAGTCCCCTAATCAAGTAAAAAAAAGTCACCTGATTGAGTATAACAAAGTCCTCTGATCGAGTATAACATATCCCCTGATCGAGTATAACAAAGTCCTCTGGTCGAGTATAACAAAGTCCCCTGATCGAGTATAACAAAGTCCCCTTGTCGAGTATAGCAAAGTCCCCTGATCGAGTATAACAAAGGCCCCTCATCGAGTATAACATTGGTCATATATAGGAAAGTCCACTGATCGAGTATGACAAAGTCCCCTAATCAAGTTCAAAAAAGTCCCCTGGTCGGGTATAACAAAGTCCCCTGATCGAGTATAACAAAGTCCCCTGGACGAGTATAACATATCCCCTGATCGAGTATAACTAAGTCTTCTGGTCGAGTATAAAAAAGTCCCCTAATTGCGTATAACAAAGTCCCCTGGTCGTGTATAACAAAGTCCCCTGATCGAGTATAACAAACTCCCCTGGACGAGTATAACATATCCCCTGATCGAGTATAACAAAGTCTTCTGGTCGAGTATAAAAAAGTCCCCTGATTGCGTATAACAAAGTCCCCTGGTCGTGTATAACAAAGTCCCCTGATCGAGTATAACAAAGGCCCCTCATTGAGTATAACAAAGTCCATTGGCCAAGTATAAAAAAGCCCCTGGTCGAGTATAACAAAGTCCCCTGATCGTGTATAACAAAGTCCCCTGGTCGAGTATAGCATATCCCCTGATCGAATATAACAAAGTCCCTGGTGGAGTATAACAAAGTCCCCTGATCGAATATAACAAATTCTCCTGGTCGAGTATAACAAAGTTTTCTAATCGAGTATAACAAAGTCCCCTGATCGAGTATAACATATCTCCTGATCGAGTATAATAAAGTCCTCTGGTCGAGTATAACAAAGTCCCCTCATCGAGTATAACAAAGTCCCCTTGTCGAGTATAACAATGTCCCCTGATCGACTATAACAAAGGCCCCTCATCGAGTATAGCAAAGTCCATTGGTCAAATATAGGAAAGTCCACTCATCGAGTATAACAAAGTCTCCCGATCGAGTATAACAATGGCCTCTGGTCAAGTATGACAAAGTCCCCTGATTAAGTATAAAAAAGTCCCCTGGTCGAGTATAACAAAGTCCCCTAATCGAGTATAACAAAGTCCCCTGGTCGACTATAGCAAATTCCCCTGATCGAGTTTAACAAAGCCCCTTCATCGAGTATAAAAGAGGCCCCTAATCGAGTATAACAAAGTCCCCTTGTGAGTATAACAAAGTCCCCTGATCAAGTATAACATATCCCCGGATTGAGTATAACAAAGTCGTCTTGTCGAGTATAAAAAAGTCCCCTGATCGAGTATAACAAAGTCCCCTGGTCGAGTATAACAAAGTTTTCTAATCGAGTTTAACATGTCCTCTGTTCGAGTATAACAAAGTCCCCTCTTCGAGTATAACAAAGTCCCCTGGTCGAGTATAACAATGTCCCCTCATCGAGTATATCAAAGGCCCCTCATCGAGTATAGCAAAGTCCAATGGTCAAATATAGGAAAGTCCACTCATCGAGTATAACAAAGTCCCCCGATCGAGTATAACAATGGACTCTGGTCAAGTATGACAAAGTCCCCTGATCAAGTATAAAAAAGTCCCCTGGTCGAGTATAACAAAGTCCCCTAATCGAGTATAACAAAGTCCCCTGGTCGACTATAGCAAAGTCCCCTGGTCGAGTATAACAAAGTCCCCTGGTTGAGTATAACAAAGTCCCTGATCAAGTATAACATATCCCCTAATTGAGTATAACAAAGTCCTCTGGTCGAGTATAAAAAAGTCCCCTGATCGAGTATAACAATGTCCGCTGGTGGAGTATAACAAAGTCCCCTCATCGAGTATAACAAAGGCCCCTCATCGAGTATAACAAAGTCCATTGGTCATGTATGAAAAAGTTCCCTGATCGAGTATAACAAAGTCCCCTGGTCGAGGATAGCAAAGTCCCCTTATCGAGTATAAAAAAGCCTCCTGATCGAGTATAACAAAGTCCCCTAATCGAGTATAACAAAGCCCCCTGCTCGAGTATAACAAAGTCCCCTGGTCGAGTATAGCAAAGTCCCTTGACCTAGTATAACAAAGGCCCCTGACCGAGTATAACAAAGGCCCCTCATCGAGTATAAGAAAGTCTCCTGATCGAGTATAACAAAGCCGCCTAATAGAGTATAACAAAGTCCCCTGGTCGAGTATAACAAAGTCCCCTTATCGAGTAAAACAAAGTCCCATAATCGAGTATAACAAAGGCCCCTGGTCGAGTATAACAAAGTCCCCTGATCGAGTGTAACAAAAGTCCCCTAATCGAGTATAACAAAGTCCCCTAATCGAGAATAAAAATGTCCCCTGGTCCAGCGTAACAAAGTCCCCTGATCGAGTATGAAAAAGGCCCCTGGCCCAGTATAACAAAGTCCCTAGATCGAGCATACCAAAGTCCCCTGATCGATTATAACAAAGTCCCCCGGTCGAATATAGTGAAGGGCCCTGATCGAGTAAGACAAAGTCCCCTGATCGAGTATAACAGAGCTCCCTGGATGAGTATAACAAAGTCCCCAGATCGACCATAAGAAAGTCCCCTAATCGATTATAACAAGGTCCCCTGATCCTAGTATAACAAAGCCCCCTGGACGAGTATAACAAAGTCCCCTGAACCGAGTATAACAAAGTCCCCTGATCGAGACTAACATATCCCCTGATCGAGTATAACAAAGTTCCTGGTGGAGTATAACAAAGTCCCCAGGTCGAGTATAACAAAGTTTTCTAATCGAGGATAACATAGGCGCCTGGCCGAGTATAACAAAGTCCTCTGATTAAGTATAATAAAGTCCCCTGATCGAGGATAACAAAGTCACCTAATCAAGTATAACAAAGTCCCCTGATCGAGTATAACAAAGTACCCTGATCGAGTATAACATATCCCCTAATCGAGTATAACAAAGTCCTCTGGTCGAGTATAACAAAGTCCCCTGATCGAGTATAACAAAGGCCCATCATCGAGTATAGCAAAGTCCATTGGTCAAATATAGGAAAGTCCACTGATCGAGTATGACAAAGTCCCCAGATCAAGTATAAAAGAGTACCCTGGTCGAATATAACAAAGTCCCCTGATCGAGTATAACAAAGTCCCCTGTTCGAGCATAGCAAAGTCCCTTGGTCGAGTATAACAAAGCCCCCTCATCGAGTATAACAAAGGCCCCTAATCGAGTATAACAAAGTCCCCTGATTGAGTATAACAAAGCCCTCTGGTTGAGTATAACAAAGACCCCTGATCGAGTATAACATATCCCCTGATCGAGTATAACAAAGTCCTCTGGTCGAGTATAGAAAACGTCCCCTGATCGCGTATAACAAAGTCCCCTGATCGTGTATAACAAAGTCCCATGATCGAGTATAACAAAGGCCCATCATTGAGTATAACAAAGTCCATTGGTCAAGTATAAAAAAGTCCCCTGGTCGAGTATAACAAAGTCCCCTAATCGAATAAAACAAAGTCCTCTGGTCGAGTATAAAAAAGTCCCCTGATCGAATATAACAAAGTCCCCTGCTCGAGTATAACATATCCCTTGATCGAGTATAACAACGTCTCCTAACCCAGTTTAACAAAGACCCTAGATCGAGCATAACAGAGTCCCCTAATCGATTATAACAAATTCCCCTGGTCAAGTATAACAATGGGCCCTGATCGAGTAAGACAAAGTCCCCTAGTCGAGCATAACAATGTCCCCTGATCCTAGTATATCAAAGACCCCTGGACGAGTATAACAAAGTTTTCTAATCGAGTATAACACAGGCCCCTGGTCGAGTATAACAAAGTTTTCTAATCGAGTATAACAAAGGCCCCTGGTCGAGTATAACAAAGTCCTGTGATTAAGTATATCAAAGTCCTTTGATCGAGTATAACAAAGTCCCCTAACCAAGTATAACAAAGTCCCCTGGTCGAATAAAACTAAGTCCCTGATCGAGTATAACAAAGGACCCTCATCGAGTATAGTAAAGTCCATTGGTCATATATAGGAAAGTCCATTGATCGCGTATGACAAAGTCCCCTGATCAAGTATGAGAAAGTCGCCTGGTCGAGTGTAACAAAGTCCCCTAATCGGGTATAACAAAGGCCCCTCATTGAGTATAACAAAGTCCATTGGTCAAGTATAAAAAAGTCCACTGGTGGAGTATAACAAAGTCCCCTGGTCGAGTATAACAAAGTTTTCTAATCGAGTATAACAAAGGCCCCTGGCCGAGTATAACAAAGTCCTCTGATCAAGTATAACAAAGTCCCCTGATCGAGGATAACAAAGTCCCTCTAATCAAGTATAACAAAGTCCCCTGATCGAGTATAACAAAGTCCCCTGATCGAGTATAACATATCACCTGATCGAGTATAACAAAGTCCCCTGGTCGAGTATAACAAAGTCCCCTGATCGAGTATAACAAAGGCCCCTCATTGAGTATAACAAAGTCCATTAGTCAAGTATAAAAAAGTCCCCTGGTCGAGTATAACAAAGTCCCCTAATCGAATATAACAAAGTCCCATGGTCGAGTATAACAAAGTTTTCTAATCGAGTATAACAAAGGCCCCTGGTTGAGTATAACAAAGTCTTCTGATCAAGTATAACAAAGTCCTTTGATCGAGTATAAAAAAGTCCCTTAATCAAGTATAACAAAGTCCCCTGATCAAGTATAACAAAGTCCCCTGATTAAGTATAACATATCCCCTGCTCGAGTATAACAAAGTCCTCTGGTCGAGTAAAACAAAGTCCCCTCATCGAGTATAGCAAAGTCCATTGGTCAAATATAGGAGAGTCCACTGATCGAGTATGACACAGTCCCCTGATCAAGTATAAAAAAGTCCCCTGGTCGAGTATAACAAAGTCCCCTGATCGAGTATAACAAAGTCCCCTGGTCGAGTATAACAAAGGCCCCTTATCGAGTATAACAAAGTCCCCTGATTGAGTATAACAAATTCCCCTGATCGAGTATAACAAAGTCCCCTGGTCGAGTATAACAAAGTTTTCTAATCGAGAATAACAAAAGCCCCTGGTTGAGTATAACAAAGTCCTCTGATCAAATATAACAAAGTCCTTTGATCGAGTATAAAAAAGTCCCCTAATCAAGTATAACAGAGTCCCCTGATCAAGTATAACAAAGTCCCCTGGTCGAGTATAACAAAGGCCCCTTATCGAGTATAACAAAGTCCCCTGATTGAGTATAACAAATTCCCATGATCGAGTATAACAAAGTCCTCTTGTTGAGTATTGCAAAGTCCCCTGATCGAGTATAACATATCCCCTGATTGAGTATAACAAAGTCCCCTGGTCGTGTATAACAAAGTCCCCTGATCGAGTAACACAAAGGCCCCTCATTGAGTATAACAAAGTTCCCTGATCGATTATAACAAAGCCGCCTAATCGAGAATAACAAAGTCCCCTCGTCGAGTATAACAAAGTCCCCTGTTCGAGTCTAACATTAAGTCCCATTATCGAGTATAACAAATTCCCCTAATCGAGTGTAACAAAGTCCCCTGATCGAGTATAACAAAGGCCTCTGGTCGAGTATAACAATGGAATTTGCTCAAGTATGACAAAGTCCACTGATCAAGTATAAAAAAGTCCCCTGGTCGAGAATAACAAAGTCCCCTCATCGAGTATAGCAAAGTCCATTGGTTAAATATAGGAAAGTCCACACATCGAGTATAACAAAGTCTCCCGATCGAGTATAACAATGGCCTTTGCTCAAGTATGACAAAGTCCACTGATCAAGTATAAAAAAGTCCCCTGGTCGAGAATAACAAAGTCCCCTAATCGAGTATAACAAAGTCTCCTGGTCGAGTATAGCAAAGTCCTCTGGTCGAGTAAAACAAAGCCCCCTCATCGAGTTTAACAAAGGCCCCTAATCGAGAATAACAATGTCCCCTGATTGAGTATAACAAACTCCCCTGATCGAGTATAACAAAAGTCCCCTGATCGAGTATAACAAAGTCCCCTGATCGAGTAAGACAAAGTCCCCTTATCGATTATAACAAAGTCTCCTGATCGAGTATAACAAAGGCCTCTGGTCGAGTATAACAATGTTCCCTGATCGAGTATAACAAAGGCCCCTCATCGAGTATAGCAAAGTCCATTGGTTAAATATAGGAAAGTCCACACATCGAGTATAACAAAGTCTCCCGATCGAGTATAACAATGGCCTTTGCTCAAGTATGACAAAGTCCACTGATCAAGTATAAAAAAGTCCCTTGGTCGAGAATAACAAAGTCCCCTAATCGAGTATAACAAAGTCTCCTCGTCGAGTATAGCAAAGTCCTCTGGTCGAGTAAAACAAAGCCCCCTCATCGAGTTTAACAAAGGCCCCTAATCGAGAATAACAATGTCCCCTGATTGAGTATAACAAACTCCCCTGATCGAGTATAACAAAAGTCCCCTGATCGAGTATAACAAAGTCCCCTGATCGAGTAAGACAAAGTCCCCTTATCGATTATAACAAAGTCCCCTGATCGAGTATAAAAAAGCCCCCTACACGAGTTTAACAAAGTCCCCTGATCGAGTATAACAAAGTCCCCTGATCGAGTATAACAAAGTCCCCTGGTCCAGTATAACAAAGTCCCCAAATCGAGTAGAACAAATCCCCTGCTCGAGTATAACAAAGTCTCCAGGCCCAGTATAACAAAGTCCTCTGATCGAGTATAACAAAGTCACCTGAACGAGTATAACAAAGTCACCTGATCGAGTATAACAAAGTCCCCTGGTGGAGTATAACAAAGTCCCATCATCGAGTATAACAAAGGCCCTCATCGAGTATAACAAAGTCCATTGGTCAAGTATAAAAAAGTTCCCTGGTCGAGTATAACAAAAGTCCCTAATCAGGTATAACAAAGTCCCCTGGTCGACTATAGCAAAGTCCCTGGTCGAGTATAACAAAGCCCGTCATCGAGTATAACAAAGGCCCCTAATCGAGGTATAACAAAAGTCAATGATCAGGTATAACAAAGTCCCTGATTGAGTATAAAAGGCGCCTGATCAGTATAACTAAAGTCTCTAATCCCGAGTATAACAAAGTCCCCTGGTCGAGGTATAGCAAGTCCCTGATCAAGGTTAAGCAGCCTCCTGATCTAGTATAACAAAGTCCCCTGATCGAGTATAACAAAGACCCCTGCTCGAGTATAAAAATGTCCCCTAATCGAGTCCAAAAAAGGCCTCTAATCGAGTATAACAAAGTCCCTTGATCGAGTATAACAAAGGCCCCTGACCGAGTATAACAAAGGCCCCTCATCGAGTATAAGAAAATCTTCTGATCGAGTATAACAAAGCCGCCTAATAGAGTATAACAAAGTCCACAATTTACGAATTATAACAAAGTCCCTGTTGAGGTCTAACAAAGTCCCTTATCGAGTATAACCCATTCATATATCGAGTATATCAAAGTCCCATTATCGAGTAAAACAAAGTCTTCTAATCGAGTATAACAAAGGCCCCTGGTCGAGTATAACAAAGTGCCCTGATCTAGTGTAACAAAAGTCCCCTAATCGAGTATAACAAAGTCTCTTAATCGAGAATAAAAATGTCCCCTGGTCCAGCGTAACAATGTCCCTGATCGACTATAAAAAAGTCCCCTGGCCCAGTATAACAAAGTCCCTAGATCGAGCATACCAAAGTCCCCTGATCGATTATAACAAAGTCCCCCGGTCGATTATAGCAAAGGGCCCTGATCGAGTAAGACAAAGTCCCCTGATCGAGTATAACAAAGTCACCTGTTCGAGTCTAAGAAAGTCCCCTTATCGAGTAAAACATAGTCCCCTATTCGAGTATAACAAAGGCCCCTGGTCGAGTATAACAAAGTCCCCTAATCGAGTATAACAAAAGTCCCCTAACCGAGTATAACAAAGTCCCCAAATCGAGAATCAAAATGTCCCCTGGTGCAGCGTAACAATGATCCCTGATCAAGTATAAAAAAGTCCCCTGGCCCAGTATAACAAAGTTCCTAGATCGAGCATACCAAAGTCCCCTGATCGATTATAACAAAGTCCCCCGGTCGAGTATAGCAAAGGGCCCTGATCGAGTAAGACAAAGTCCCCTGATCGAGTATAACAAAGTCCCCTGATCCTAGTATAACCAAAGCCCCTGGACGAGTATAACAAAGTCCCTAGACCGAGTATAACAAAGTCCTGCGGTCGAGTATAACATATCCCGCTTGATCGAGTATAACAAAGTCCCTGGTAGGTATAACAAAAGTCCCCTGGTCAGGTATAACAAAGTTTTCTAATCGAGGATAACAAAGGCCCTGGCCGAGTATAACAAAGTCTTCTGATCAAGTATAACAAAGTCCCCTGATCGAGGATAACAAAGTCCCCTAATCAAGTATAACAAAGTACCCTGATCGAGTATAACATATCCCCTGATCGAGTATAACAAAGTCCACTGGTCGAGTATAACAAAGTCCCCTGATTGAGTATAACACAGGCCCCTCATCGAGTATAGCAAAGTCCATTGGTCAAATATAGGAAAGTCCACTGATCGAGTATGACAAAGTCCCCTAATCAAGTATAAAAGAGTGCCCTGGTCGAGTATAACAAAGTCCCTGATCGAGTATAACAAAGTCCCCTGGTCGAGTATAGCAAAGTCCCCTGGTCGAGTATAGCAAAGCCCCCTCATCAAGTATAACAAAGGCCCCTAATCGAATATAACAAAGTCCCCTGATTGAGTATAACAAAGTCCTCTGGTTGAGTATAACAAAGTCCCCTGATCGAGTATAACATATCCCCTGTTCGAGTATAACAAAGTCCTCTGGTCGAGTATAAAAAAGTCCCCTGGTCGAGTATAACAAAGTCCCTAATCGAATAAAACAAAGTCCTCTGGTCGAGTATAAAAAAGTCCCCTGATCGAATATAACAAAGTCCCCTGCTCGAGTATAAGAAAGACCCCTAATCGAGAATAACAAAGTCCGTTGGTCAAGTAAAAAAAGTCCCCTAGTCCAGTATAACAAAGTCCCCTGATCGAGTATAACATATCCCTTGATCGAGTATAACAACGTCTCCTGGCCCAGTTTAACAAAGACCCTAGATCGAGCATAACAGAGTCCCCTAATCGATTATAACAAATTCTCCTGGTCGAGTATAACAAAGGGCCCTGATCGAGTAAGACAAAGTCCCCTGATCGAGCATAACAAAGTGTCCTGATCCTAGTATAACAAAGCCCCCTGGACGAGTATAACATATCCCCTGATCGAGTATAACAAAGTCCTCTGGTCGAGTATAAAAAAGTCCCCTGATCGAGTATAACAAAGCCTATTGATCGAGTATAACAAAGTCCCCTGATCAAGTATAACAAAGTCCCCTGATCGAGTATAACAAAGCCCCCTGCTCGAGTATAAAAATGTCCCCTGATCGAGTCCAAAAAAGGCCTCTAATAGAGTATAACAAAGTCCCCTGTTCGAGTCTAACAAAGTCCCCTTATCGAGTATAACACATTCCCCTTATCGAGTATATCAAAGTCCCATTATCGAGTAAAACAAAGTCTTCTAATCGAGTATAACAAAGGCTCCTGGTCGAGTATAACAAAGTGCCCTGATCTAGTGTAACAAAAGTCCCCTAATCGAGTATAACAAAGTCTCCTAATCGAGAATAAAAATGACCCCTCGTCCAGCGTAACAAAGTCCCTGATCGAGTATAAAAAGTCCCCTGGCCCAGTATAACAAAGTCGCTAGATCGAGCATACCAAAGTCCCCTGATCGATTATAACAAAGTCCCCCGGTCGAGTATAGCAAAGGGCCCTGATCGAGTAAGACAAAGTCCCCTGATCGAGTATAAGAAAGTCCCCTGTTCGAGTCTAACAAAGTCCCCTTATCGAGTAAAACAAAGTCCCCTATTCGAGTATAACAAAGGCCCCTGGTCGAGTATAACAAAGTCCCCTGATCGAGTGTAACAAAAGTCCCCTAACCGATGTCCCCTGGTCCAGTGTAACAAAGTCCCCTGATCGAGCATAAAAGAGTCCCCAGGCCCAGTATAACAAAGTCCCTAGATCAAGCATACCAAAGTCCCTGATCGTATATAACAAAGTCCCCGGTCCAGTATAGCAAAGAACAGTCGAGGGAGGCAAAATTCTGATCGAGGTATAATAAAGTCCCTGATCTAGTATAACAAACCCCCTGGACAGTATAAGCAGAATCCCACTGAATAAGTATAACAAAGTCCCTGATCAGGTATAACATATCCCTGATCCCAGTATAACAAAGTCCCTGGTGAGTATAACAAAGTCCCCTGGTCGAGTATAGCAAAGTTTTCTGTCAGGGATAACAGGAAGCCTGGCCATTATAATAAAGTCTTCTGATCAAGTATAACAAAGTCCCTGATAAAGGGATAACAAAGTCCTAATAGAGTATAACAAAGTACCCTGATCGAGTATAACTTCCCCTGATCAGGTATAACAAGTCCACTGGTCAGTATAACAAAGTCCCCTGATTATGAGTATAACACAGGCCCCTCATCGAGTATAGCAAAGTCATTGGTCAAATATAGGAGAGTCCACCTGATGAGTATGACAAAGTCCCCTAATCAAGTATAAAAGAGTGCCCTGGTCGAGTATAACAAAGTCCCTGATCGAGTATAACAAAGTCCCCTGGTCGAGTATAGCAAAGTCCCCTGGTCGAGTATAGCAAAGCTCCCTCATCAAGTATAACAAAGGCCCCTAATCGAATATAACAAAGTCCCCTGATTGAGTATAACAAAGACCTCTGGTTGAGTATAACAAAGTCCCCTGATCGAGTATAACATATCCCCTGTTCGAGTATAACAAAGTCCTCTGGTCGAGTATAAAAAAGTCCCCTGGTCGAGTATAACAAAGTCCCCTAATCGAATAAAACAAAGTCCTCTGGTCGAGTATAAAAAAGTCCCCTGATCGAATATAACAAAGTCCCCTGCTCGAGTATATGAAAGGCCCCTTATCGAGTATAACAAAGTCCGTTGGTCAAGTAAAAAAAGTCCCCTAGTCCAGTATAACAAAGTCCCCTGATCGAGTATAACATATCCCTTGATCGAGTATAACAACGTCTCCTGGCCCAGTTTAACAAAGACCCTTGATCGAGCATAACAGAGTCCCCTAATCGATTATAACAAATTCTCCTGGTCGAGTATAACAAAGGGCCCTGATCGAGTAAGACAAAGTCCCCTGATCGAGCATAACAAAGTGCCCTCATCCTAGTATAACAAAGCCCCCTGGACGAGTATAAAAAAGTCCCCTGATCGAGTATAACAAAGTCTCCTGCTCGAGTATAACAGAGTCCCCTGATCGAGTATAACAAACTCCCCTGGTCGAGTATAGCAAGTCCCCTCATCAAGTATAACAAAGCCTATTGATCGAGTATAACAAAGTCCCCTGATCAAGTATAACAAAGTCCCCTGGTCGACTATAACAAAGTCCCTGATCGAGTATAACAAAGGCCCCTCATCGAGTATAGTAAATTCCATTGGTCAAATATAGAAAAGTCCACTGATCGAGTATGACAAAGTCCCCTGATCAAGTATGAAAAAGTCCCCTGGTCGAGCAAAACAAAGCCCCCTCATCTAGTATAACAAAGGCCCTAATCGAGTATAACAAAGTCCATTGGTCAGGTATAAAAAAGTCCCCTGTTCGAGTCTAACATTAAGTCCCCTTATTGAATATAACAATGTCCCCTGATTGAGTATAACAAACTCCCCTGATCGAGTATAACAAAAGTCCCCTAATCGAGTATAACAAAGTCCCCTGATCGAGTAAGACAAAGTCCCCTTATCGATTATAACAAAGTCCCCTGATCGAGTATAAAAAAGCCCCCTAGACGAGTTTAACAAAGTCCCCTAATCGAGTATAACAAAGTCCCCTGATCGAGTATAACAAAGTCCCCTGGTCCAGTATAACAAAGTCCCCTAATCGAGTAGAACAAATCCCCTGCTCGAGTATAACAAAGTCTCCAGGCCCAGTATAACAAAGTCCTCTGATCGAGTATAACAAAGTCACCTGAACGAGTATAACAAACTCACCTGATCGAGTATAACAAAGTCCCCTGGTGGAGTATAACAAAGTCCCATCATCGAGTATAACAAAAGCCCCTCATCGAGTATAACAAAGTCCATTGGTCAAGTATAAAAAAGTTCCCTGGTCGAATATAACAAAGTCCCCTAATCGAGTATAACAAAGTCCCCTGGTCGACTATAGCAAAGTCCCCTGGTCGAGTATAACAAAGCCCCGTCATCGAGTATAACAAAGGCCCCTAATCGAATATAACAAAGTCCAATGATCGAGTATAACAAAGTCCCCTGGTCGAGGATAGCAAAGTCCCCTGATCGAGTATAAAAAAGCCTCCTGATCGAGTATAACAAAGTCCCCTAATCGAGTATAACAAAGTCCCCTGGTCGAGTACAGCAAAGTCCCCTGATCGAGGTTAACAAAGCCTCCTGATCTAGTATAACAAAGTCCCCTGATTGAGTATAACAAAGCCCCCTGCTCGAGTATAAAAATGTTCCCTAATCGAGTCCAAAAAAGGCCTCTAATGGAGTATAACAAAGTCCCTTGATCGAGTATAACAAAGGCCCCTGACCGAGTATAACAAAGGCCCCTCATCGAGTATAAGAAAGTCCCCTGATCGAGTATAACAAAGCCGCCTAATAGAGTATAACAAAGTCCCCTGGTCGAGTATAACAAAGTCCCCTGTTCGAGTCTAACAAAGTCCCCTTATCGAGTATAACACATTCCCCTTATCGAGTATATCAAAGTCCCATTATCGAGTAAAACAAAGTCTTCTAATCGAGTATAACAAAGGCTCCTGGTCGAGTATAACAAAGTGCCCTGATCTAGTGTAACAAAAGTCCCCTAATCGAGTATAACAAAGTCTCCTAATCGAGAATAAAAATGACCCCTCGTCCAGCGTAACAAAGTCCCTGATCGAGTATAAAAAGTCCCCTGGCCCAGTATAACAAAGTCGCTAGATCGAGCATACCAAAGTCCCCTGATCGATTATAACAAAGTTCCCCGGTCGAGTATAGCAAAGGGCCCTGATCGAGTAAGACAAAGTCCCCTGATCGAGTATAAGAAAGTCCCCTGTTCGAGTCTAACAAAGTCCCCTTATCGAGTAAAACAAAGTCCCCTATTCGAGTATAACAAAGGCCCCTGGTCGAGTATAACAAAGTCCGCTGATCGAGTGTAACAAAAGTCCCCTAACAGAGTATAACAAAGTCCCCTAATCGAGAATAAAAATGTCCCCTAGTGCAGCGTAACAATGATCCCTGATCGAGTATAAAAAAGTCCCCTGGCCCAGTATAACAAAGTCCCTAGATCGAGCATACCAAAGTCCCTGATCGATTATAACAAAGTCCCCCGGTCGAGTATA
>NW_024731580.1:0-17066 GCF_018991925.1 Homarus americanus | reverse complement strand
GTATTGATGTATTGCTCTTAATATTCCTTAAAGTGAGGTCAAGACTTACCTTAATTGTGACACCTCTTACCTGTATTATAGAGCCACACGTGTACTTAATATTCTCCTTAAAGTGAGGTCAAGACTTACCTTAATTAGGACACCTTCACCTGTATTATATATGTCCTATAATTATACGATACAATTACTATAATAATCACTATAACATTACGAAGCTGTCTTTACTGAACTGGGGTTATAGGGGCGTTATATACCAAGATATTAATGATCCCTGATTGGCTAACACCTGACGAATCACAGAGGTTGTGGAGAGGGGGGGATGGATGATTGGCAAATACCTGACGAATACAGAGGTTGTGGGGGGGGGAGATGCGATGATTGGCCAATATCTGACGAATCAGCTAGTTGTTGGAGGGGGAGATGATGATTGGCCAATGCTGACGAATCACAGAGGTTGTGGGAGGGGGAGATGCTTATTGGCCAATACCTGACGAATCATAGAGGTTGTAGTGGGGTGATGTGATGATTAATAGATGACTTGGCCTAGTGCTATTACTTGGGCCTCTGTTGACATACATATGCTGTGTGAACCTGTACACCACTCTACACACACACATATGTGCACAGCACCAAACATACACACGTGTACACTCAGGGACGTTTGGGCTAGCAGTGGTAGTTGGTGTACACAAATTTATCATCCCAGTGAAAGTATTTGAAGGTGACTACTACAACTATTACATACTACTACTACTACTACTTTAATACTACTACTTTATTTTTTTTTTTTTTTTTTTTTTTTTTTTTTTTTTTTTTTTTTTTAAACGTGGCTTCCAGCCCAATAGCCACACCTTCGCCATTTATTTACCTTTAATATTAAATATCCTAATACATAAGCAACTATCCCATTTTGTGTTAAAAGGCTTGAGCCGCAGATGCGCATTCGGTGACTGTAGTCGATATTCTCTGCAGTTGATTGAGTAGGCAGAAGAGCAGAGCAGACCTAGGAGAAGGATGTCGACATCTCATCCAGGCTGTGACATAACTTGGGCTGCTGTTTCTGTTCAGAGATCAGCTCCAGTGAGTCTATGTAGAAACATCTTGGTGCTTGGGGCCCGTCCCACCAGAGGTTGTGAACACTGTGGGAGTGAAGTTGCTCTTGATCGACATTTTGGAATTCTTTCTTCTATGCCCTTTTCTTGTCGTTCTCCTGTTCCTCCTATGTGCAGCATCGAGAGCTAGGTTGCTGTGACAAACGGCCATGGGATCAAAAATCCTGATGTCGGTGAAGGCTTGTTGTCCCGCGTCCAGAATCCTCGAGCACTGACGTCCACACGGGCTTCTTTGTTAGATGTTTGAAGTCCTGTGTTGGAGGATCTCGCCATCCAGTGGAAGGAGGGTCGGTTCTACCATGACGTCCCGGCAGGTTTCCTTCAACATATTTGTTGTGAGATCCCTTTACCTCGTCATGCCTCTTCATGCATATGAAGCCCCTTTCTGTAAAACCATGGCGTGATCGCCATCATAGAATAGCCACACGCATTGGGGAGCAAAACCATCTACTACAACCGTACCTTAGAGCAATGGCAGTAAATTCTGGTTTGTTAAGGCTGAAACCATTTGTCTTATCGGTAACGGTAGTTAACCAGTTCGAGGCGCCCACCTCCTGCGCTATAGCTACTTTTTTTGTCACTACTAAATACAACTACTGCCAACTACTACTACTACTACTACTACTACTACTACTACTACTACTACTACTACTTTACTCACTACTACTACCACTGTCTCTCCCACCATAGCCTCCCCTTCCCCCATCCACTTCAACTCTTCCTTCTCCCTCTTCTCTCTCATCAAGGAGGTGAGAGAGGATCGTTCCCTAACTGCTTTTTAGTCCCTTTTCCTTTTTATTCATTTTTCCTTATTCAGAGAGAGAAGATAAAAGGACAGAGAGAGAGAGAGAGAGAGAGAGAGAGAGAGAGAGAGAGAGAGAGAGAGAGAGAGAGAGAGAGAGAAAAAGAGAGAGAAGATAAAGGACAGAGAGAGAGAGAGAGAGAGAGACTTTTCCCTTGGTCAGATAAGAGTGGTAGTGATGAGGAGGGTTGACAGTTAGTTAATTTGTTGCTATATGTTACTGTGATAATGTGGGTGTTACTAAGAGGTGTGTGTGTGTGTGTGTGTGTGTGTGTGTGTGTGTGTGTGTGTGTGTGTGTGTGTGTGTACTGTAGCTTAATATAGTGTTATACTTAGTGATATATTATAGTCTCTCTCCTGCCTCACCCAGATCCTCTCCTCCTTCCGTGACCTCTAGGTTGGGTAAGAGGAGTTGACCAGCTGACCTCTTGTCCAGGTGGCACGTGACCTTGTCTGGGGAGATCACGGCCAACAATCAACACACACCCTCACACACACACACACACATACACACACAATAATAATAATAAATAATAATAATAATAATAATAATAATAATAATAATAATAATAATAATAAATATAATAATAATAATAATAATAATAATAATAAATAATAATAATAATAATAATAATAAATAATAATAATAATAATAATAATAATAATAAATAACCATAATAAAAATAATAACACTAAACAACAATAATAACAATAACAATAACTACAACCACTTCATTATCACCCCAGCACTTAACATAATCTTTAAGAAGTGTTCGGATACGGGTATGGCGGTCAAGGGAAGTCAAGAATCCAGCGTTTGGGGACTCAGGTTGACTTGCATTTTATCGCCGAGAGATGAAGAGTAAAGGATGATGAACACTGTCTGAGGAGATGGCGGTGGAGATGGTGGGTGGAGGGGGTGGGAGGGAGGCGGATGGAGGAGGTGAGAGAGAAGGGAGGGAGGAGATGTCTTCACTCTCCCATTTTCCTTTCACCTCCTTCTTCCTCCCTCCCTCACCTTTCACCCTCTTGACCTCCTCTTGTCTTCTCTCATGAATCCTCCTCCTCCTCCTCCTCCTTTCTTCTTCTTTCTTCTTTCTTCCTTCTCCTCCATTCCTTCCTCCTCCTCTCACTCCTCTCTCCCACCTGTAATAACAAGTTTAAGGCACCCCACTCACAGTCAACCCCTGCCTCTCTCACTCTTCCTCTCACCCCCTCCCTCTCACAGACTCCTTCAGGCTCTCACCCCTCTTACTGCCTCCCTTCCCTCTCACCCTCCCCTAGGGCCTTCACTCCTTCCTTCTCACCCCCTCCCCTAAGGACCCCTCACCACCTCTTCCAGGGACATTGTGCTCCTGAAGGGCCCTCCATCTTAACATGTCCCTTCCTCTCCCCTTCCTCCATCCCCTCTTCCCCTCCTTCTTCCTTACCTCACTGTTATCTCCTCCCTTCCCCCTCCTTCCTGGCTATTAACCCTCCCTCTGCTTATTAACCCACCCCCCTCCTATAACCAGCCATCAATCACCTCAGACAACACCTCCCTCCTTCTCTCCCCCTATACCTATTAACTTTTCCCACCTCTTCATGACAACCCTCCCTACTGTCTTCCTCACCATTAACTCCCCTTCCCCTACATAACCCCCCCCCCCCTCGTCTGGGAACCACAGTGGCACAGTGGTCGATATGTGGTCAGGTGAATTGATTGGTCTGGATGAATCTCTTGTGTGTGTGTGTGTGTGTGTTTGTGTGTGTGTGTGTGTGTGTGTGTGTGTGTGTGTGTGTGTGTGTGTGTGTGTGTGTGTGTGTGTGTGTGTGTGTGTGTGTCGTGTTTACAACTTCGGGTATACATGCAATTTACTTGTTTTCCCTTGGTGGGGGAGGGGTAGGGTTATACACTGTGGGTGTGTAGGAGGAGAGAGAGGAGAGAGAGAGAGAGAGAGGAGAGAGAGAGAGAGAGGAAGAGAGAGACCAGAGTGGAAATTGAAGTCGAAGAGTGACAACCTAACATGGTCACTTGTTAAGATGGTTGGCATCTCCCACCTGGCTCTCTCCTCCACTAGCACCTCCACCACCACACCTGGCACCTCCACCACCACCTGGCACCTCCTCCACCTGGCACCCTTCTTCATCACCACCTGGCACCTCTCATTCTCCTTCACCACCTGGCACCTCCACCTACCACCTGGCACTCCTCCTCCACCTGGCACCTCCATCACCACCTGGCACCTCCTGGCACTCTCACCACCTGGCACTCTCCTCCACCTGGCACCTCCTCATCACCACCCACCTCTCCTGGCACCTCTCCTTCACCACCTGGCACACCTCCTCCACCTGGCACCCTCCACCACCACCTGGCACCGTCCACCACCACCTGGCACTCTCTCCTCCACCTGGCACCCTCCACCACCTGGCACCCTCCTTGCACTCTCCTTCACCACCTGGCACACTCCTCCTCCACCTGGCACCTCCTCCTCCACACCTCCTCCACCTGCCCTCCCTCCTCTACCTGGCACACTCCTCCTCCACCTGGCACCGTCCACCACCACCTGGCACTTCCTCCTCCACCTGGCACCTCCATCACCACCTGGCACCCCTTTGCACTCTCCTCACCACCTGGCACCCTCCTCCTCTACCTGGCACACTCCTCCTCCACCTGGCACCCTCCCTCCACCTGGCACCCTCCTCTACCTGGCACACCTCTCCACCTGGCACCTCCTCCTCTGGCCTCTCCTCTTCCACCTGGCACCTCCATCACACCTGGCACCTCCTTGGCACTCTCCTTCACCACCTGGCACACTCCTCCTCCACCTGGCACCTCCTCCGCCACGAACCCTAGAGGATTTGCCATATGCAGACAGATGCTGATGTCTGTCTGTCTGTCACACACACACACACACACACACACACACACACATGGGGGGACCATGTGTATGCAATCAACTTTAAATAACACAATATATATATATATATATATCATTTACATATTGCCATAGGAGTTACGAATGACGTCACTTATATGGTCAGATTCGATGAAGGTCAGGTTTGGGGTTATAGGTAACTACAAGGATGGGGGATTACCTGTCTCTAAGGAGTTGATTTAGTTGCTAGGTTGGATTGGCTGGGTTTGGTTGCTTGGCTGGGTTTGGCTTGGTTGGTTGGGTTTGCTGATGGTGTTGGCTTGGTTGCTTGGGTAGGGTTTGTAGTTTGGTTTGGTTAAGCAGTTGCTTGGTTGGTCAACACCTCCCATTCTCCTCCTCAACCTTTTATTCCTCACTCCTCATTCTCCCCACTTTTCATTCTTTCTCCTCCTCTCCTCCTCCTAGCACTTCCTTCCATTCTATTCTCCTCACCCCTCCCAACCCTCCCCCCTACCTTTCCCCTCCCCACCCCTTCTCCCTCCCCCACTCTTCCCTCCCCACCCCTTCCTCCCCACCCCTTTCCCTCCCCCACCCCTTCCCTTCCTCCCCACCTCCTCTTCTTCCTCCCCACCCCCTTCCCTCCCCACCCCTTCCCTCCCCCCATCCCCTCCCCCTCCCTCCCCACCCCTTCCCTCCCCACCCCTTCCCTCCCCATCCCCTTCCCCTCCCCACCTTCCTCCCCACCCCTTCCCTCCCCACCCCTTCCCTCCCCATTCTTCCCCACCCCCCTTCCCTCCCCCCACCCTTCCCCCTCCCTCCTTCCCTCCCCCACCCCTTCCTCCCCCTTTCCCTCCCCACCCCTTTCCTCCCTCACCCCTTCCCTCCCCACCTCCCTCTCCTCTCTCCACCCCCTTCCTCCTCCATCTTTCTCTCCTCTCTTTCTTCCTCCTTCCTCTCCTCTTTCTCCACTCCTTCCCTCTCTCTCTTCTTCCCACCCCCCCCTAATCGTGCCTATTAGCATAGTGGCTGTGTTCGCTTAACCTCTAACGGAAGGGGAGAGATGGGGGAGAGGGAGGAGGGAGGGAGAGTGGGAAGTGAGGTAGGAGGGAGGGGAAGATAGTGGGAGGAGGAGGAGAAGGAGAGGTCCCCTTATCCTTGGGGGTGTGATAGTGACTGCATGACCTACAGGATGACCCTGGTGCTTTTTTCCCTACAGCATTATGTAAATAAGAGAAACCTGTACTGACTCTTGTGTCTGTCTGTCTGCCTGTATGTATGTATGTATGTATGTATGTATGTATGATATTTATGTTTTTTGCTATATATCTACTTGTCTATCTATCTATATATCTATCTCTATATCTATCTATCCATCTATCCGGAATTTGCAAACTTATAAATCCAGAACTAAAACTCATAAATCCAGAAATCAGGGTATAAATCAAATCCAAAACTCATAAATCCAGAAATCACCCATAAATCTAGAACCAAACTCATAAATCCAGAAATCACCCAAAATCCGAAATCCAAACTCATAAATCCGTTTTTTTTGTTCGGTACCAGGATCATATACGCTCACCTGAAGAGTGTTACTCTTCACCTGGTTGGTATTACACCTACCAGGGGACTTGTTACCACCCCACACATACCAAACGTAACATCAAGTTGAGTTAGTTTATCAATACCATCTGAATGTTGGGTTTTAGTCTTATTATTATTAACTTTTGTGGTAAGTTCTTCAGGTGTTTGTTTTAAGGTTAATTTGTTTGTTTGGTTTATGTTGAGTGTGTTTATTTTGGAGGTGTGTTTGTTTGGAGTGTGTTTTGTTTTGAGGTGTGTTTGTTTGAGGTGTGTTTGTTTGAGGTGTGTTTTGTTTGAGGTGTGTTTGTTTGAGGTGTGTTTTGTTTGAGGTGTGTTTGTTTTGAGGTGTGTTTGTTTGAGGTTTGTTTGTTTGAGTGTGTTTGTTTGGAGGTTTGTTTGTTTGAGGTGTGTTTTTGTTTTGTTTGTTTTTTGTTGTTTTGTGTGTCTATCTGTCTAAACACACACACACTCTCTCTCTCTCTCTCTCTCTCTCTCTTCTCTCTCTCTCCGTCTTACCCTTTTTTAACTCTCTCTCCCTTTCCCTTAACTTCTCTCCCTTTCTCTCCCTGCAGTCAATTTTCCTCCTCTTCCAATGTGCCCTTCCCCTCTCAGCCCCCCTCACCCACCCACCTTCCCCCCCTCAGCCACCCCCCCCCCTTTCATCCCCCAACCGCCTTAATAGACTGCTGGGACAACAATGGACCTGTACAGGCACACACACACACACACACACACACACACACACACACACACACACACACACACACACATACCTTTTAGCCCTTTCCAACATTAAAAAATAAACAAATAGACAGAAACAACGTTAATACAGACAGACAAACAGACAGACATAGACAGATAGATAGACAGACAGAGATAGGACAGACAGACAACTATTTACCTCCTCCTAAGACACTGTTATGATAGGTAGTAATCCATCTCTGTCTTCCCTGTGTGTGTGTGTGTGTGTGTGTGTGTGTGTGTGTGTGTGTGTGTGTGTGTGTGTATAGTCCCTAATAATTGGTTTCTCCTGCTGGCTATGGTGCCTGGAGTGCGTGACGTCACTTTTTGTTGACATGTTGGACCAATCACATCCTTCCGCCTCGGGATTGGTGAATGAGAGGGGGTTAGGTTAGTTAGGTGCCGGGTGGTCACTAATCTTAGCTCGGTCGCTTCATTAAATTTCACTTCCTGTCTTTTTATAGCTCGTCACCATTGTTCCTAACCTAACCCTAACCTAACCTAACCTAACCTAACCTTAACCTAACCTAACCTAACCAAATCATAACCTAACCTAACCTAACCCAACCAAACCATAACCCAACCAAACCATAACCTAACCAAACCATAACCTAACCAAACCATAACCTAACTAAAACCATAACCCAACCAAACCATAACATAACCTAACCATAACCCAAGAACCAAACCATAACCTAACCAAACCATAACATAACCAAACCATAACCTAACCAAACCATAACCTAACCAAACCATAACCTAACCAAACCATAACCTAACCAAACCATACTAAACACTAACCTAACCAAACCATAACTAACCAAACCATAACCTAACCAAACCATAACCTAACCAAACCATAACCTAACCAAACCATAACATAAGCAATCCCAACCATAACCTAACCAAACCATAACCTAACCAAAGCAATCCAACAAACCATAACCTAACCAAACCATAACCTAACTAAAACCATAATAGAAGAACAAGACAAAGAAGAGAAAACACATAACAGAGAACAAGAACAGAGACCAAGAACAAATAACAAGATAATGAACAAAAACCTAGAACAGAGAACAAGAGGAAGAACGGCGAACAAAGAACAAGAACAAACAAACAGAGAACAAGAGGAAGAACAGCGAACAAAGAACAAGAACAAACAGAGAACAAGAGAAGAACAGCGAACAAGAACAAGAACAAACAGAGAAAAAGAGGAAGAACAAAAGAGCAAAGAACAGAACAAACAGAGAACAAGAGGGAAGAACAAAGAACAAAGAACAAGAACAAACAGGAGAACAAGAGGAAGAACAAAGAACAAAGAACAAGAAAGAAACAGAGAACAAGAGGAAGAACAAAGAACAAGAACAAACAGAGAACAAGAGGAAGAACAAAGAACAAAAAGAACAAACAGAGAACAAGAGGAAGAACGGGCAAACTAGAGAACAAGAGGAAGAACAATGAACAGAACAAACAGAGAAGCAAAGGAAGAACAAGAGGCAGATAACAAGAACAGAACAAGAACAAGAACAGTGAACAAGAACAAAAACGAACAGAGAACAAGAACAGTGAACAGAACAAAAGAGCAGTGAACAGAACAAAAAGAACCGTGAACAGAGACAAAATACAGTGAACAGAGCAAGAACAAAACAAGAGGAAGAACAGAACAGACGAAAACCTTATAGAACATTAATGAACAGAAGTGAAGGGAGGAAGGTGTGGTAAGAGAAAGAAAGGTAAGTAATGATTAGAAGACAAAACTCTCTCTCTCTCTCTCTTTCTATCTATCTATCTGTCTATCTATCTATCTATCTATCTATCTATCTATCTGTCACCTAATACCATATGTCAAGGTCACTATAAACTTCCTCTTCATTCACATACATACATACATACATACATACATACATACATACACATACTCATAGACATTCATACATATAAAAAAATAAATACATCAGGTACATACATACGTTACATACATACATACATACAGAGTACATACATATACGTCCTTATACATACATACATACACTAACAGTTGCTTAAGTGGAACAAACTCAGCAGGTGTCAACAGGTGTTTCTCTTTTACTACCTGTCTGTTAATTGTTCTGATGACGTCATGAACAGGTGTGGAGGGCATGGGGCAGGGAGAGTGACGTGTCTGTCTCCCTTCCTCTCTCCTGTCCTTCTTCCCTCTCTCCTTCTTCCTCTCTCCCTATCCTTCTTCTCCTCTCTCCCTATCCTTCCTTTTCTTCTTCTCCCTATCCTTCTTCCTCTCTCCTTCCTTCTTCCTCTCCCTATCCTTCTTCCTCTCCCTACTGCCTTCTTCCTCTCTCCTGCCCTTCTTCCTCTCTCCCTATCCTTCTTCTCTCTCTCCCTATCCTTCTTCCTCTCTCCCTATCCTTCTTCCTCTCTCCTATCCTTCCTCTCTCTATCCTTCTTCTTTCTCCCTTCTACCCTTCTTCTCTCTCTCTCTCTTCTTCCTCTCTCCCTGTCCTTCTTCCTCTCTCCCCTATCCTTCTTCCTCTCCCTCCTTCTTCCTCTCTATCCTTCTTCCTCCCTCCTTCTCTCCCTATCCCTCTCTCTCCTTCTCTCTCCCTGTCCTTCTTCCTCTCCCTATCCTTCTTCCTCTCTCTCTCCTATCCTTCTTCCTCTCTCTATCCTTCTTCCTCTCTCCTATCCTTCTTCCTCCTTCTCTCCCTGTCCTTCTTCCTCTCTCCCTATCCTTCTTCCTCTCTCCTCCTTCCTCTCCTCTTGCCTTCTCCTTCTCCCTGTCCTTCTTCCTCTCTCCCTATCCTTCCTCCCTTCTTCCTTCTTCCTCTCTCCTATCTTCTTCCTCTCTCCCTATCCTTCTTCCTCTCTCCCTATCCTTCTTCCTCTCTCCCTGTCCTTCTTCTCTCCCCTTCTTCTCTCCCTATCCTTCTTCCTCTCTTCCTTCTTCCTCCCTTCCTTCTTCCTCTCTCCTACCCTTCTTCTCTCTGTCCTTCTTCCTCTCTCCCTATCCTTCTTCCTCTCTCCCTACCTTTCTTCTCTCCCTGTCCTTCTTCCTCTCTCCCTATCCTTCTTCCTCTCTCCTACCTTCTTCTCTCCCTGTCCTTCTTCCTCTCTCCCTATCCTTCTTCTCTCTTGTCTTCTTCTCTCTCCTATCCTTCTTCTTCTCCTGTCCTTCTTCCTCTCTCCCTACCCTTCTTCTCTCCCCTGTCCTTCTTCCTCTCTCCCTATCCTTCTTCTCTCCCTGTCCTTCTTCCTCTCTCCCCTACCCTTCTTCTCTCCCTGTCCTTCTTCCTCTCTCCCTATCCTTCTTCCTCTCTCCCCTACCTTCTTCTCTCCCTGTCCTTCTTCCTCTCTCCCTATCCTTCTTCTCTCCTGTCCTTCTTCCTCTCTCCCTACCTTCTTCTCTCTGTCCTTCTTCCTCTCTCCCTATCCTTCTTCCTCTCTCCCTACCCTTCTTCTCTCCTGTCCTTCTTCCTCTCCCCTATCCTTCTTCCTCTCTCCTGTCCTTCCTCTCCCTATCCTTCTTCCTCTCTCCTCCTTCTTCTCTCTCCCTACCTTCTTCTCTCCCTGTCCTTCTTCCTCTCCCCTATCCTTCTTCTCTCCCTGTCTTCTTCCTCTCTCCCTACCCTTCTTCTCTCCCTATCCTTCTTCCTCTCTCCCTACCTTCTTCTCTCTGTCCTTCTTCTCTCTCCTATCCTTCTTCCTCTCTCCCTTCTTCTCTCCCTGTCCTTCTTCTCTCTCCTGTCCTTCTTCCTCTCTCCCTACCCTTCTTCTCTCCCTGTCCTTTCCTCTCTCCCTATATCCTTCTTCCTCTCTCCCTATCCTTCTTCCTCTCCCTGTCCTTCTTCCTCTCTCCCCTATCCTTCTTCCTCTCTCCCTACCCTTCTTCTCTCTCCCCTACCCTTCTTCTTCTCTCCCTATCCTTCTTCCTCTCCCTATCCTTCTTCCTCTCTCCCCTACCCTTCCTTCTCTCCCCTGTCCTTCTTCTCTCTCCCTATCCTTCTTCCTCTCTCCCTATCCTTCTTCCTCTCTCCCTATCCTTCTTCCTCTCTCCCCTTCCTCTCTCCTGTCCTTCTTCTCTCTCCCTACCTTCTTCTCTCCTGTCCTTCTTTCTCCCTGTCCTTCTTCCTCTCTCCCTATCCTTCTTCCTCTCCCCTACCCTTCTTCTCTCTCCCTACCCTTCTTCCTCTCTCCCCTACCTTCTTCCTCTCTCCCTACCCTTCTTCTTCTCTCCCTACCCTTCTTCTCTCTCCCTACCTTCTTCTTCTCTCCCTACCCTTCTTCTTCTCTCCCTATCCTTCTTTTCCTTCCTAGATGCTTCATCCTCCTCCTCCTCCTTCTTCCTCCGTGTCTCCACCTCCTCTCCTCCTCCTCCTCCTTCTTACTCCTCTTCCTCCTTCCTCCTACATGCCTCTCTCCTCC
Organism: Homarus americanus; assembly: GCF_018991925.1. Taxonomy (NCBI): domain Eukaryota; kingdom Metazoa; phylum Arthropoda; class Malacostraca; order Decapoda; family Nephropidae; genus Homarus; species Homarus americanus. The sequence continues at coordinate 5,556 of NW_024731580.1, read as the reverse complement.
TTCCTCCTACGTGCCTCCTCCTCCTCCTTCCTCCCTACGGCCTCCTCCTCCTCCTTCCTCTTACGTGTCTTCACCTCCATCCTCCTCTTCCTCCTCCTCCCCTTCTTCTCCTCTTCCTCCTTCCTCCTACGTGCCTCCTCCTCCTCCTTCCTCCTCCATGCCTCCTCCTCCTCCTTCTCCCTCCGTGTCTCCACCTCCTCTCCTCCTCCTTCCCCTCTTACGTGTCTTCACCTCCTTCCTCCTCCTCCTCCTCCTCCTTCTTACTCCTCTTCCTCCTTCCTCCTACATGACTCTCCTCCTCCACCTCCTCCTCCCTCCTCCTGCAGCTCCTCTACCTCCTCCTCCTCCTCCTCCTCCTCCTGAGTGTCGACCTACAGGTGTTACTCACAGGTAATCACTGGCTACTGAACACCTCTGACAACGACCCTCCTGCTGGGGTACCTGCCGTGACAGGGTGGACGGCTGTGCCTACCGCCTACCACCTACTACTACCTCCCTTCCTCACCCATCCTCACCAGGTAACACTAACAGGTGGGGGGGGTGACCTGGTTCACTAAGGTCACCATTAACACACAGCTAAGAATCACCAGTTCCAGCACAAGACGCCACCAGGATGCATGGAGGTGTTGTTGCTAGTGTGTGTGTGTGTGTGTGTGTGTGTGTGTGTGTGTGTGTGTGTGTGTGTGTGGTTGGATGGATTTATGTTGTGTTAATGGCTGTGAGGAGAGGAAGATAGAGAGCAGAGAGAGGAAAAATAACCTAACCTTCATAACAGTGAAATTACATCTGTTATTCGCAGTATGAATGACGTCATAATCCTTGAGGTGAATTCTGGCAACATCTTGAGTCTGAGAGAGAGAGAAGAGAGAGAGAGAGAGAGAGGATTCACACACACACACAAATGGGGTACAGGATATTCTCTTTTAATTAATTATAAACAGGTGGAGACCAGCAGGTGTGTGTGTGGCAGCTTCTGTAAATGATTTAATTTCACGATATTAGTGGGGAGTTTAATGGGACATGGAGCCTGAAAATATGATTGTGTGTGTGTGTGTGTGTGTGTGTGTGTGTGTGTGTGTGTGTGTGTGTGTGTGTGTGTGTGTGTGTGTGTGCGCGTGTGTGTGTGTGTGTGTGTGTGTGCTAGCTCTCTCTCTAAGTCATCCCAAACAAATAAAAGTTGGGTCTCGCTGCCTGTACGTGCTAACTACCTGTGTACCTTGTCTGGTCTTATGTGGGTGATCAGGTGTGGGTGGGGGTTGGGTTAGGTTAGGTGACAATTGATGGTGTTTCATGCTTCTTCGTCTCTATTACACACACACACACACATACACACACACACACACACACACACACACACACACACACACACACACACACACACAGTGCCCCAGAGTGCCAGGTCGTGTGTCCGGCACTCAGCAGGAAAGCGACGACCTGCTGTGTGCCACCTCATTATATATCTTGACGACCACACTACTCTCTTCTCTCTCTCTCTCTCTCTCTCTCTCTCTCTCTCTCTCTCTCTCTCTCTCTCTCTCAAAGGGCCGCACCGTGTTTTAATATAAAAGCCTTATTTGTTTACAAAAAATCTTCAAGGGCCACTCAGAGACTAGTGAGAGACCTCAGGGACATATACAAGAGATAATCCATACGAGACATCTCAAAATGTTTTGAGATATCTCTAAATTTACGAGATCACGTTATAAATTTTAACCCCAAATCGACTTTATTATCTATCTCTCTCTCTCTCTCTCTCTCTCTCTCTCTCTCTCTCTCTCTCTCTCTCTCTCTTCCTCTCTCCTTCCGCCTCCCTCTCTCATTCTCTCCTCCTCCCCCTCTTCTCCACCTCTCTCTCTCTCTCTCTCTCTCTCTCTCCCACATCTAGTGAGACGCCGACCTCGACACACCGTTATAATGAATGATGATGATTGGGATGATGGTGATGATGGCGGGCGGAGGGAAGAGGAGAGAGGAGAAGGAGGAGGAGAAGAGAGGGAGAGAAGGAAGGAAGGGAGGAGGGAAGAGGAGGCAGTGAGAAGATACGGAGAGAAGGTTGAGAAGAGGCAAGGAGAGAGAGAGAGAGAGAGAGAGAGAGAGAGAGAGAGAGAGAGAGAGGGGGGAAGGTCCTCCTCGCCTGCTCCTCAAGTAGTGAAAATCAGGTCAGGAGCAGCTCGCGTCAAGTCTGGAGTCAATCAGTGGGTCTGTCGGGGATCAGCGACATGTCTGTCAGGGCCGGTGAGAGGTCAGACAGATCAGCCAATGAGGTTTGTCGAGAGGTCGGTGAGAGTTCAGAGGTGGTTTACTGGGGAGGGAACCTAAGGAGGGTGTTGGGGACGGGGTGACCTGGGTGGAGGGTGAGCCTGGGTGAAGGGGTGGCCTGGGTGGAGGGGTGACCTAGGTGGAGGGTGACCTGGGTGAAGGGGTGAGGCCTAGAGTGGAGGGTGACCTGGGGTGAAGGGGGTGACCTGGGTGGAGGGTGGCCTAGTGAAGGGGTGTGACCTAGGTGGAGGTGACCTAGGTGGAGGGTGACCTAGGTGGAGGGTGACCTAGAGTGGAGGTGACCTAGGTGAGGGGTGACCTGGGTGGAGGGTGACCTGGAGTGGAGGGGGCCTAGGTGGAGGGGTGACCTAGTGGAGGGTGACCTAGGTGAGGGGTGACCTGGGTGGAGGGTGACCTGGGTGGAGGGTGACCTGGGTGGAGGGAGACCTGGGTGGAGGGGGTGAGAGGCCTGGGTGGAGGGTGACCTAGGTGAGGTGAGGAGAGTGAGAACATCTCACCTCCTTCCTCCAATACTTGAGATACGATCAATCATATTTACTCAGTCTGAATTCAAGCCATGAGGTGACACTACTGATGGTGGTAGTGGTGGTGTGGGTGGTGGTGGGTGGTGGTAGGTGGTGGTAGGTGGTAGTGGTGGTAGTGGTAGGTGGTGATGGTGGTAGTGGTGGTGGTGGGTGTGGTGGTGGGTGGTGGTGGTGGGTGAGGTGGTGGTGGGTGGTGGTGGTGGTAGGTGGTGTGGTAGTGGTGTGGTGTAGTGGTGGTAGTGGTGGTGGTGGGGTTGGTGGTGGGTGGTGGTGGGTGGTGGTTGTAGGTGGTGGTGGTAGGTGGTGATGGTGGTAGTGATGGTGGTGGGTGGTCATGGTGGGTGGTGCTGGTAGTGATGGGTGATGGTTCCTTTACACACACACACACACACACACACACACACACACACACACACACACACACACACACACACACACACACACACACACATGAAACTAACAAGCGAGCCAAACTTATCGATCATGTGCTGGACCTAGTTGCTCCGCCTCCCTCCCTCCCCTCCTCTTGCCACCCTCACCCCCTCCTCTTACCCACCCTCACCTCCCCCTCCTCTTACCCACCCCTCACCCCTCTCCTCTTCCCACCCTCATCCCTCTCTCCCCACCCTCTCCTCTACCCCACCCTCATCCCTCTCCTCTTACCCACACTCCACCCCTCCTCTTACCACCCCTCACCCCTCCTCTTACCCACCCTCATCCCCTCCCTCTTACCCACCCTCTCCTCTTACCCCACCCCTCATCCCTCTCCTCTTACCCACCCTCTCCTCTTACCCACCCTCATCCCTCTCCTCTTACCCACCTCACCCCTCTCCTCTTACCCACCCTCATCCCCCACTCTCTCTTACCCACCCTCATCCCTCTCCTCTTACCCCACCCCTCTCCTCTTACCCACCCCTCTCCCTCTCCTCTTACCACCCCTCCCCCCTCTCCTCTTACCCCACCCTCCCTCTCTCTTACCCACCCCTCATCCCTCTCCTCTTACCCCACCCCTCTCCCCTCTTACCCACCCTCATCCCTCTCCTCTTACCCCCCTCTCTCCCTCTCCTCTTACCCACCCTCTCCTCTCCCACCCCACCCCTCATCCCTCTCTCCTCTTACCCACCCTCACCCCTCTCCTCTTACCCCACCCTCACCCCTCTCCTCTTCACCCCACCTCATCCCTCTCCTCCTTACCCACTCACCCCCCTCCTCTCCATCACCCCTCTCCTCACCCACCCCTCATCCCTCTCCTTTACCCACCCTCTCCTCTTCCCACCCTCCATCCCTCTCCTCTACCCCACCCTCTCCTCTTGCCACCCTCATCCCTCTCCTCTTACCCACCCCTCACCCCTCTCCTCTCTTACCCCCTCATCCCTCTCCTCTTACCCCACCCTCACCCTTCTCCTCTTACCACCCTCACCCCCTCCTCTTACCCACCCTCATCCCCTCTCCTCCCCACCCCACCCTCATTCCCCTCCTCTTACCCACCCTCACCCCCACCTCCTCATAGCCTCTGGTCTCTCCCACACACACACACACACACACACACACACACACACACACACACACACACACACACCACAACACGCCCCAATTAACTAAAGAATCAGATATGTGGTTAAAATAAATAAATACCCTGTTTTTTTTTTAGTTTTTTAGTTTTTATATTTTTGTTGATTGAAGTAAATATATACATGGAGATTTATTCATTATTTACTGTAGTGTTATTTGTCATTCTTCAGGTGTTTGTTTTTCTTAATACTGTCCTGCCTTATACCCATCAAACGCCATAATATCCGCAGCGCGCCCTAATATCAACCACCTTAGCACCGCCCATACCCATCATCCACCACCCACCCACCAGCGCCGCCCTATCTCACCTGCCTTAGCACCGCCCATACCATCATCACCACCCACCCACCAGCGCCGCCCTAATACTCACTCACCTTAGCACCGCCCATACCACCCATCATCCACCACCCACCCACCCAGCGCCGCCCTAATACTCACCCACCTTAGCACTGCCCATACCACCCATCATCCACCACCCACCACCCAGCGCTGCCATATCACCAGATGGGGTAATAAATCAGGAAATATAGATATGATGGTGGGAATTTTAAAAATGTCGTGGGAATTTAAGTAGTCGGTTGGGGAATTTAAGTTAGTCGGTGGGAATTTTTAAGTGGACTGGGAATTTTTAAAACAAAGTGTGAATTTTAAGTAGATGCTGGGAATTTAAAGTGGACGATTGGGAATTTGAAGTAGATAGTGGGAATTTTAACTGAAAATTTTAAGTAGACGATGGGATTTTTAAGAAACTGTTGGGAATTTTTTTAGATACCGTGAAAAACACTGTGGAATTATTTAAAGACTAAATTCTATACGACCGAGGGAATATAGTGCTAATATGCTGGCTACGAGCGAGACGAACAAACTTACTGGGGGTTTAAGCTTACACCGTTGAATATTTGCCTGGGCGTGGGAAACCGGAGAGAGCAGGAGGCTGTTGAGGGATGGTGAGAGAGAGAGAGAGAGAGAGGTGATGTGGATGGGGTGGGTGGGTGGGGATGGAGGTGGGATGGGGGTGGGGATGGGGACCCAGGTTGGGATGGGGACAGGGAGGTGGGAAGTGGGGGTGGGGATGGGGATGGGGATGGGGATGGGGACGGGTTGGCGTTAGTTAATGCGCTGACCTGCTGTCACCTGTTGCCGTTTGTCCGTAATATTGGTGGGCGTGTTGTCACGGAGT
>NW_024731579.1:0-8673 GCF_018991925.1 Homarus americanus | reverse complement strand
TTTTGATCAAAATCTATTTTTGGACGAAATGCCAAAAATTGTAAGGCTTACCCCTTACAGGATTTTTGGCCAAAAATACGTTTTCTCTCTGAACTAAAATTTAATGTGCCCAACTATTTAAGTACATGCAGAATAATACACAAGCACCATGAAATGACCTCGAAAACCCATAAGTGGCGAGTAATTAGCATTGCAAAAGTAATAAAAATATTCTAAAAATCATTTGAACATTTTCTAAAAGCCATTTGAACAAGTTATAATCAAGATATCAAATTTTGGTTAATAGATCCTTGAGCAGCACATTCAGGAGTACCTATACTGAATTTTTGAACAAAATCCATTTTTTGGCCGAAATGACGAAAATTGTAAGTCTATAGCCTTAAAGGATTTTTGACCAAAAATACGTTTTCTCTCTGAACTAAAATTTAATGTGCCTAACTATTTAAGTACATCCAGAATAATACACAAGCACAAAGAAATGACCTCGAAAACCCATATGGCTAGTAATTAGCATTAAAAAAGTAATTAAATATTCTAAAATCATTTGAACATTTTCTAAAGTCATTTGAACAAGTTATAATCAAGATATCAAATTTGGTTAACAGATCTCATATACATTCAGGGAAAATTCTATACTGAAATTCTTGGAATAAAATCCATTTTTGCCGAAATGATAAAATTGTAAGTCTAAAGCCTTAAAGGATTTTTGGCCAAAATACTTTTTCTCTCTGAGCTAAAATTTAATGTGCCTAACTATTTTAGTACATCCAGAATAATACACAAGCACCAAGAAATGACCTCGAAAACCCATAAGTGGCGAGTAATTAGCATTGCAAAAGTAATTAAAATATTCTAAAAATTATTTGAACATTTTCTAAAAGCCATTTGAACAAGTTATAATCAAGATATCAAATTTTGGTTAACAGATCCTTAAGCAGCACATTCAGGAGTACCTATACTGAAATTTTGAACAAAATCCATTTTTGGCCGAATGATTTAAATTGTAAGCCTAGCCTTAAAGCGATTTTTGGCCAAAAATACGTTTTCTCTCTGAACTAAAATTTAATGTGTGCTTAACTATTTGGCACATCCAGAATACTACACACAAGCACCAAGAAATGACTCAAAACCCATAAGTGGCGGTAGTAATTAGGTATATTGTAAAAAGTAATTAAAATATTCTAAAAATCATTTGAACATTTTCTAAAAGCCATTTGAACAAGTTATAATCAAGATATCAAATTTTGGTTAACAGATCCTCAAGCAGCACATTCAGGAGTACCTATACTGAAATTTTGAACAAAATCCATTTTTTGGCCAAAATGACAAAAATTGTAAGTCTAAAGCCTTAAAGGATTTTTGGCCAAAAATACGTTTTCTCTCCGAACTAAAATTTAATGTGCCTAACTATTTAAGTACATCCAGAATAATACACAAGCACCAAGAAATGACCTCGAAAACCCATAAGTGGCGAGTAATTAGCATTGCAAAAGTAATTAAAATATTCTAAAATCATTTGAACATTTTCTAAAAGCCATTTGAACAAGTTATAATCAAGATATCAAATTTTGGTTAACAGATCCTTAAGCAGCACATTCAGGAGTACCAATACTGAACTTTTGAACAAAATCCATTTTTTGGCCGAAATGACAAAAATTGTAAGTCTAAAGCCTTTGGTTTAGAACAAATTTAATGTACGTAACTATTAAGTACATCCAGAATAATACACAAGCACCAAGAAATGACCTCGAAAACCCATAAGTGGCGAGTAATTAGCATTGCAAAAGTAATTAAAATATTCTAAAAATCATTTGAACATTTTCTAAAAGCCATTTGAACAAGTTATAATCAAGATATCAAATTTTGGTTAACAGATCTTTAAGCAGCACATTCAGGAGTACCTATACTGAAATTTTGAACAAAATCCATTTTTTGGCCGAAAATGACAAAAATTGTAAGTCTAAAGCCTTAAAGGATTTTTGGCCAAAATACGTTTTCTCTCTGAACTAAAATTTAATGTGCCTAACTATTTAAGTACATCCAGAATAATACACAAGCACCAAGAAATGACCTCAAAAACCCATAAGTGGCGAGAAATTAGCATTGCAAAAGTAATTAAAATATTCTAAAAATCATTTGAACATTTTCTAAAAGCCATTTGAACAAGTTATAATCAAGATATCAAATTTTGGTTAACAGATCCTTAAGCAGCACATTCAGGAGTACCTATACTGAAATTTTGAACAAAATCCATTTTTTGGCCGAAAATGACAAATTGTAAGTGTAAAGCCTTTAAAGGATTTTTGGCCAAAAATACTTTTTCTCTCTGAACTAAAATTTAATGTGCCTAACTATTTAAGTACATACAGAATAATACACAAGCACCAAGAAATGACCTTGAAAACCCATAAGTGGCGAGTAATTAGCATTGCAAAAGTAATTAAAATGTTCTAAAAATCATTTGAACATTTTCTAAAAGCCATTTGAACAAGTTATAATCAAGATATCAAAATTTGGTTAACAGATCCTTAAGCAGCACATTCAGGAGTACCTATACTGAAATTTTGAACAAAATCCATTTTTTGGCCGAAAATGACAAATTGTAAGTCTATAGCCTTGAAGGATTTGGCCAAAATACGTTTTCCTCTGAACTAAAATTTACGCCAAACTATTTAAGTACATCCAGAATAATACACAAGCACCAAGAAAATGACCTTGAAAACCCATAAGTGGCGAGTAATACATTGCAAAAAGTAATTAAAATATTCTAAAAATCATTTGAACATTTTCTAAAGTTTCATTTGAACAAGTATAATCAAGATATCAAATTTGGTTAACAGATCCTGCTAAGGTTATCAGGAAAATTGCCACTGGGAATTTCTTGAAATCATGGCTGAAATGACAAAAATTGTAAGTTCATAGCCTGGGAAAGGATTTTAATAAAATAATTTTTTCTCTGAACTAAAATTTAATGTGCCTAACTATTTAAGTACATCCAGAATAATACAAGCACCAAGAAATGACCTCGAAAACCCATAAGTGGCGAGTAATTAGCATTGCAAAAGTAATTAAAATATTCTAAAAATCATTTGAACATTTTCTAAAAGCCATTTGAACATTTTCAAAAGCCATTTGAACAAGTTATAATCAGATATCAAATTTCAGTTAAATGATCCTTACAGCAATATCTAGAGTACCTATACTGAAATTTTAAATAAAATCCATTTTGGCTGAAAATGACAAAATTGTAAGCCTTAAACGATTTTTGGCCAAAAATACGTTTTCTCTCTGAACTAAAATTTAATGTGCCTAACTATTTAAGTACATCCAGAATAATACACAAGCACCAAGAAATGACCTCGAAAACTCATAAGTGGCGAGTAATTAGCATTGCAAAAGTAATTAAAATATTCTAAAATCATTTGAACATTTTCTAAAAGCCATTTGAACAAGTTATAATCAAGATATCAAATTTTGGTTAACAGATCCTTAAGCAGCACATTCAGGAGTACCTATACTGAAATTTTGAACAAAATCCATTTGTGGACGAAATGCCAAAAATTGTAAGGTTTACCCCTTACAGAATTTTTGGCCAAAATACTTTTTTCTCTGAACTAAAATTTAATGTGCCTAACTATTTAAGTACATCCAGAATAATACACAAGCACCAAGAAATGACCTTGAAAACCCATAAGTGGCGAGTAATTAGCATTGCAAAAGTAATTAAAATATTCTAAAAATCATTTGAACATTTTCTAAAAGCCATTTGAACAAGTTATAATCAAGATATCAAATTTTGGTTAACAGATCCTTAAGCAGCACATTCAGGAGTACCTATACTGAAATTTTGAACAAAATCCATTTTTTGGCCGAAATGACGAAAATTGTAAGTCTATAGCCTTAAAGGATTTTTGGCCAAAAATACGTTTTCTCTCTGAACTAAAATTTAATGTGCCTAACTATTTAAGTATATCCAGAATAATACACAAGCAACAAGAAATGACCTCAAAAACCCATAAGTGGCGAGTAATTAGCATTGCAAAAGTAATTAAAATATTCTAAAAATCATTTGAACATTTTCTAAAAGCCATTTGAACAAGTTATAATCAAGATATCAAATTTTGGTTAACAGATCCTTAAGCAGCACATTCAGGAGTACCTATACTGAAATTTTGAACAAAATCCAATTTTTGGCCGAAATGAAGAAAATTGTAAGTCTATAGCCTTAAAGGATTTTTGACCAAAAATACGTTTTCTCTCTGAACTAAAATTTAATGTGCCTAACTATTTAAGTACATCCAGAATAATACACAAGCACCAAGAAATGACCTCGAAAACCCATAAGTGGCGAGTAATTAGTATTGCAAAAGTAATTAAAATATTCTAAAAATCATTTGAACATTATCTAAAAGCCATTTGAACAAGTTATAATCAAGATATCAAATTTTTGTTAACAGATCCTTAAGCAGCACATTCAGGAGTACCTATACTGAAATTTTGAACAAAATCCATTTTTTGGCGGAATATGACAAAAATTGTAAGTCTAAAGGCTTAAAGAAGGATTATTATTAAAATATTTTTTCTCTTGAACTAAAATTCAATGTCCCCACCTATTTAAGCACATCCAGAATAATACACAAGCACCAAGAAATGACCTCGAAAACCCATAAGTGGCGAGTAATTAGCATTGCAAAAGTAATTAAAATATTCTAAAAATCATTTGAACATTTTCTAAAAGCTATTTGAACAAGTTATAATCAAGATATCAAATTTTGGTTAACAGATCCTTAAGCAGCACATTCAGGAGTACCTATACTGAAATTTGGAACAAAATCCATTTTTTGGCCGAAATGACGAAAATTGTAAGTCTATAGCCTTAAAGGATTTTTGGCCAAAAATACGTTTTCTCTCTGAACTAAAATTTAATGTGCCTAACTATTTAAGTACATCCAGAATAATACATAAGCACCAAGAAATGACCTCGAAAACCCATAAGTGGCGAGTAATTAGCATTGCAAAAGTAATTAAATTATTCTAAAAATCATTTGAACATTTTCTAAAAACCATTTGAACAAGTTATAATCAAGATATCAAATTTTGGTTAACAGATCCTTAAGCAGCACATTCAGGAGTACCTATACTGAAATTTTGAACAAAATTCATTTTTTGGCCGAAATGACTAAAATTGTAAGTCTAAAGCCTTAAACGATTTTTGGCCAAAAATACTTTTTCTCTCTGAACTAAAATTTAATGTGCCTAACTATTTAAGTACATCCAGAATAATACACAAGCACCAAGAAATGACCTCGAAAACCCATAAGTGGCAAGTAATTAGCATTGCAAAAGTAATTAAAATATTCTAAAAACTTCGTTTAAACATTTTCAAAAGCTATTTGAACAAGTTATAATCAAGATATCACCTATTAACAGATCTCTACAGCATTATCTAGGAGTACCTATACTGAAATTTTGAACAAATCCATTTTTTGGCCGAAATGACGAAAATTGTAAGTCTAAAGCCTTAAAGGATTTTTGGCCAAAAATACGTTTTCTCTCTGAACTAAAATTTAATGTGCCTAATTATTTAAGTACATCCAGAATAATACACAAGCACCAAGAAATGACCTCGAAAACCCATAAGTGGCGAGTAATTAGCATTGCAAAAGTAATTAAAATATTCTAAAATCATTTGAACATTTTCTAAAAGCCATTTGAACAAGTTATAATCAAGATATAAAATTTTGGTTAACAGATCCTTAAGCAGCACATTCAGGAGTACCTATACTGAAATTTTGAACAAAATCCATTTTTTGGCAGAAATGACGAAAATTGTAAGTCTAAAGCCTTAAAGGATTTTTGGCCAAAAATACTTTTTTTCTCTGAACTAAAATTTAATGTGCCTAACTATTTAAGTACATCCAGAATAATACACAAGCACCAAGAAATGACCTCGAAAACCCATAAGTGGCGAGTAATTAGCATTGCAAAAGTAATTAAAATATTCTAAAAATCATTTGAAAATTTTCTAAAAGCCATTTGAACAAGTTATAATCAAGATATCAAATTTTGGTTAACAGATCCTTAAGCAGCACATTCAGGAGTACCTATACTGAAATTTTGAACAAAATCCATTTTTGGCCTAAAATGACAAAAATTGTAAGTCTTATGCCTTAAAGGATTTTTGGCCAAAAATACTTTTTTCTCTGAACTAAAATTTAATGTGCCTAACTATTTAAGTACATCCAGAATAATACACAAGCACCAAGAAATGACCTCGAAAACGCATCAGTGGCGAGTAATTAGCATTGCAAAAGTAATTAAATTATTCTAAAAATCATTTGAACATTTTCTAAAAACCATTTGAACAAGTTATAATCAAGATATTAAATTTTGGTTAACAGATTCTGCTGTTAATATCCAGGAGTACCTATATCAAAATTTTGAACAAAATCCATTTTTGGCCGAAATGACAAAAATTGTGCTTAGTATGATTTTTGGCCAGGCCATTTTTTTTCTCTCTGAACTAAAAAATTTAATGTGCCTAACTATTTAAGCACATCCAGAATAATACACGTCAAGCACCAAGAAATGACCTCGAAAAACCCATATAAGTGGCGAGTAATTAGCATTGCAAAAAAAGTAATTAAAGTCTTTAAAATCATTTGAAAATTTTCAAGCCATTTGAACAAGTTATAATCAAGACATCAAATTTTGCTAACAGATCCTAAGCATTCAGGAGCAAGCACTTGCATGAAATTTTGAACAAAATCCATTTTTTGGCCAAAATGAAGAAAATTGTAAGTCTATAGCCTTAAAGGATTTTTGACCAAAAATACGTTTTCTCTCTGAACTAAAATTTAATGTGCCTAACTATTTAAGTACATCCAGAATAATACATAAGCACCAAGAAATGACCTCGAAAACCCATAAGTGGCGAGTAATTAGCATTGCAAACGTAATTAAAATATTCTAAAAATCATTTGAACATTTTCTAAAAGCCATTTGAACAAGTTATAATCAAGATATCAAATTTTGGTTAACAGATCCTTAAGCAGCATATTCAGGAGTACCTATACTGAAATTTTGAACAAAATCCATTTTTTGGCCGGAATGAAGAAAATTGAAAGTCTATAGCCTTAAAGGATTTTTGACCTAAAATACGTTTTCTCTCTGAACTAAAATTTAATGTGCCTAACTATTTAAGTACATCCAGAATAATACACAAGCACCAAGAAATGACCTCGAAAACCCATAAGTGGCGAGTAATTAGCATTGCAAAAGTAATTAAAATATTCTAAAAATCATTTGAACATTTTCTAAAAGCCATTTGAACAAGTTATAATCAAGATATCAAATTTTGGTTAATAAGATCCTGTTAATATCTAGGAGTACTTAAGGCTGAAATTTTGAATAAAAATCCATTTTTTTTGGGTCACCGAAATGACGAAAATTGTAAGTCTATAGCCTTTAAGGATTTTTGGCCAAAAATACGTTTTCTCTCTGAACTAAAATTTAATGTGCCTAACTATTTAAGTACATCCAGAATAATACACAAGCACCAAGAAATGACCTCGAAAACCCATAAGTGGCGAGTAATTAGCATTGCAAAAGTAATTAAAATATTCTAAAAATCATTTGAACATTTCTAAAAGCCATTTGAACAAGTTATAATCAAGATATCAAATTTTGGTTAACAGATCCTTAAGCAGCACATTCAGGAGTACCTATACTGAAATCTTGAACAAAATCCATTTTTTGGCCGAAATGACTAAAATTGTAAGTCTAAAGCCTTAAACGATTTTTGGCCAAAAATACTTTTTCTCTCTGAACTAAAATTTAATGTGCCTAACTATTTAAGTACATCCAGAATAATACACAAGCACCAAGAAATGACCTCGAAAACCCATAAGTGGCGAGTAATTAGCATTGCAAAAGTAATTAAAATATTTTAAAAATCATTTAAACATTTTCTAAAAGCCATTTGAACAAGTTATAATCAAGATATCAAATTTTGCTAACAGATCCTACAGCACATTCAGGAGTACCTATACTGAAATTTTGAACAAAATCCATTTTTGGCTGAAAATGAGAAAAATTGTAAGTCTATAGCCTTAAAGGATTTTTGGCCAAAAATACGTTTTCTCTCTGAACTAAAATTTAATGTGCCTAACTATTTAAGTACATCCAGAATAATACACAAGCACCAAGAAATGACCTCGAAAACCCATAAGTGGCGAGTAATTAGCATTGCAAAAGTAATTAAAATATTCTAAAACTCATTTGAACATTTTCTAAAAGCCATTTGAACAAGTTATAATCAAGATATCAAATTTTGGTTAACAGATCCTTAAGCAGCACATTCAAGAGTACCTATACTGAACTTTTGAACAAAATCCATTTTTTGGCCGAAATGACAAAAATTGTAAGTTTAAAGCCTTAAAGGATTTTTGGCCAAAAATACTTTTTCTCTCTGAACTAAAATTTAATGTGCCTAACTATTTAAGTACATCCAGAATAATACACAAGCACCAAGAAATGACCTCGAAAACCCATAAGTGGCGAGTAATTAGCATTGCAAAAGTAATTAAAATATTCTAAAAATCATTTGAAAATTTTCTAAATGCCATTTGAACAAGTTATAATCAAGATATCAAATTTTGGTTAACAGATCCT
>NW_024731578.1:0-30776 GCF_018991925.1 Homarus americanus | reverse complement strand
AAAACGTTGCTCTGATCACCTAAGCAGCACGGGTGGTCGCTATTAGAGGTTCACGGCGCCATAAGCTCGTTGAACAGGATTTGTGTGAAATATAGCAGAGTGTAGGACTGCTTTTATTGTCCTGGTGGCCCAGAGGTACCGTTCCCCGGTCACAATTATAAAACCGTGGGTTCAAATCCTAGTGGGGTGAGGTGTCGATTATATGTAGAAGTCCGCGAGCTTTATTGGGTTAATGAAATATATATGGATCCTCGAGTTCCCAAGCCAAATTTGGTAAAACGTTGCTCTCTCCACCTAAGCGGCACGGGTGGTCCCCTATAGTGGTCCCACGGCGCCATAAGCTCGTTGAACAGGCTTTGTGTGAAATATAGCAGAGTCTAGGACTGCTTTTATTGTCCTCGTGGCCCAGAGGTAGCGTTCCCCGGTCACAATTAGAAGATCGTGGGTTCGAATCCTGGTGTGGTGAGGTGTTGATTATATGAAGAAGTCCGCGTGCTTTATTGGGCTAATGAAATATATATGGATCCTCGTGTTTCGAAGCCGCATTTGGTAAAACGTTGCTCTGATCACCTAAGCGGCATGGGTGGTCGCCATTAGAGGTTCACGGCGCCATAAGCTCGTTGAACAGGCTTTGTGTGAAATATAGCAAAGTCTAGGACTGCTTTATTGTCCTGGTGGCCCAGAGGTAGCGTTCCCCGGTCACAATTAGAAGATCGTTGGTTCGAATCCTCGTGGGGTGAGGTGTTGATTATATGAAGAGGTCCGCGTGCTTTATTGGGCTATTGAAAAATATATGGATCCTCGGGTTTCGAACCCGCATTTGGTAAAACGTTGCTCTGATCACCTAAGCGGCACGGGTGGTCCCCATTAGAGGTTCACGGCGCCAAAAGCTCGTTGAACAGGCTTTGTGTGGAATATAGCAGAGTCTAGGAATGCTTTCAGTGTCCTGGTGGCCCAGAGGTAGTGTTCCCCGGTCACAATTAGAAGATCGTGGGTTCGAATCCTGGTGGGGTGAGGTGTTGATTATATGAAGAAGTCCTGCTTTATTGGGGCTGGCTAATGAAATATATATGGATCCGTGGTTTCGAAGCCGTCGTGACGGTTGCTGCTGCTCTGATCACCGCTGCACGGATGGTCCCTATTAGAGGTTCACAGCGCCAACGCTCGTTGAACAGGCTTTGTGTGAAATATAGCAGAGTCTAGGACTGCTTTTATTGTCCTGGTGGCCCAGAGGTAGCGATCCCTGGTCACAATTATAAGATCGTGGCTTCAAATCCTCGTGGGGTGAGGCGTTGATTATATGTAGAAGTCCGAGTGCTTTATTGGGTTAATGAAATATATATGGATCCTCGTGTTTCCAAGCCGGATCTGGTAAAACTTTGCTCTGATCACCCAAGCGCATGGTAGTAGGGTCTCTAATAGTTCACGCGCCATAAGCTCGCTGAACAGGCTTGTAGTGAAATATAGCAGAGTCTAGGACTGCTTTTATTGTCCTGTTACCCAAAGGTAGCGTTCCCCGGTCACAATTATAAGATCGTGGGTTCAAATCCTGGTGGGTTGAGGTGTTGATTAAATGTAGAAGTCCGCGTGCTTTATTGGGTTAATGAAATATATATGGATCCTCGTGTTTCGAAGCCGCATTTGGTAAAACGTTGCTCTGATCACCTAAGCGGCACGGGTGGTCCCCTATAGTGGTTCACAGCGCCATAAACTCGCTGAACAGGCTTTGTGTGAAATATAGCAGAGTCTAGGACTGCTTTTATTGTCCTAGTGGCCCAGAGGTAGCGTTCCCCGGTCACAATTATAAGATCGTGGGTTCAAATCCTGGTGGGGTGAGGTGTTGGTTATATGTAGAAGTCCGCGTGCTTTATTGGGCTAATGAAATATATATGGATCCTCGTGTTTCGAAGCCGCATTGGGTTAAGCGTTGCTCTGATCACCTAAGCGGGACGGGTGGTCCCCATTAGAGGTTCACGGCGCCATAAGCTCGTTGAACAGGCTTTGTGTGAAATATAGCAGAGTCTAGGACTGTTTATATTGTCCTGGTGGCCTAGAGGTAGCGTCCCCCGGTCACAATTATAAGATCGTGGGTTCAAATCCTGGTGGGGTGAGGTGTTGATTATATGTAGAAGTCCGAGTGCTTTATTGGGCTAATGAAATATATTTGGATCCTCCTGTTTCAAGCTGCATTTGAAAAAAACGTTGCTCTGATCACCGTGCACCGGTGGTCCCTATTAGAGGTTCACGCGCCATAAGCCTGCTGTTGAACAGGCTTTGTGAAATATAGCAGAGTCTAGGACTGCTTTATTGTCCTGGTGGCCCAGAGGTAGCGTCCCCGGCCGCCAATTATAAGATCGCGGGTTCAAATCCTGGTGGGGTGAGGTGTTGATTAAAATGTAGAAGTCCGTTGGGCTAATGAAATATATATGGATCCGCGTGTTTCGAAGCTGCATTTGGTAAAACGTTGCTCTGATCACCTAAGCGGCACGGGTGGTCCCCATCAGAGATTCACGGCGCCAAAAGCTCGTTGAACAGTCTTTGTGTGAAATATAGCAGAGTCTAGGACTGCTTTTAGTGTCCTGGTGGCCCAGAGGTAGCATTCCCCGGTCACAATTATACGATCATGGGTTCAAATCCTGGTGGGGTGAGGTGTTGATTATATGTAGAAGTCCACGTGCTTTATTGGGCTAATGAAATATATATGGATCCTCATGTTTCGAAGCCGCATTTGGTTAAGCGTCGCTCTGATCACCTAAGCGGCACGGGTGGTCCCCATTAGAGGTTCACGGCGCCATAAGCTCGTTGAACAGGCTTTGTGTGAAATATAGCAGAGTCTAGGACTTCTTTTATTGTCCTGGTGGCCCAGAGGTAGCATCCCTCGGTCACAAATATAAGATCGTGGGTTCAAATCCTGGAGGGGTGAGATGTTGATTATATGTAGAAGTCTGCGTGCTTTATTGGGCTAATGAAAAATATATGGATCCTCGGGTTTCGAAGCCGCATTTGGTAAAACGTTGCTCTGATCACCTAAGCGGCGCGGGTGGTCCCCATTAGAGATTCACGGCGCCATAAGCTCGTTGAACATGCTTTGTGTGAAATATAGCAGAGTTTAGGAATGCTTCTAGTGTCCTGGTGGGCCAGAGGTAGCGTTCCCCGGTCACAATTAGAAGATCGTGGGTTCGAATCCTGGTGGGGTGAGGTGTTGATTATATGAAGAAGTTCGCGTGCTTTATTGGGCTAATGAAATATATATGGATCCTCGTGTTTCGAAGCCGCATTTGGTAAAACGTTGCTCTGATCACCTAAGCGGCATGGGTGGTCCCCATTAGAGGTTCACGACGCCATAAGCTCGTTGAACAGGCTTTGTGTGAAATATAGCAGAGTCTAGGACTGCTATTATTGTCCTGGTTGCCCAGAGGTAGCGTTCCCCGGTCACAATTATAAGATCGTGGGTTCAAATCCTGGTGGGGTGAGGTGTTGATTAAATGTAGAAGTCCGCGTGTTTTATTGGGCTAATGAAATATATATGGATCCTTCTTGTTTCGAAGCCGCATTTGGTAAAATGTTGGTCTGATCACCTAAGCAGCACGGGTGGTCCCCATTAGAGGTTCACGGCACCATAAGCTCGTTGAACAGGCTTTGTGTGAAATATAGCAGAGTCTAGGACTGCTTCTATTGTCCTGGTGGCCCAGAGGTAGCGTCCCCCGGTCACAATTATAAGATTGTGGGTTCAAATCCTGGTGGGGTGAGGTGTTGATTATATGTAGAAGTCCGCGTGCTTTATTGGGTTATTGAAATATATATGGATCCTCGTGTTTCGAAGCCGCATTTGGTAAAACGTTGCTCTGATCACCTAAGCGGCACGGGTGGTCCCCTATAGTGGTTCACAGCGCCATAAGCTCGTTGAACAGGCTTTGTGTGAAATATAGCAGAGTCTAAGACTGCTTTTATTGTCCTGGTGGCCCAGAGGTAGCGTCTCTCGGTCACAATTAGAAGATCGTGGGTTCAAATCCTGGTGGGGTGAGGCGTTGATTATATGTAGAAGTCCGCGTGCTTTATTGGGCCAATGAAATATATATGGATCCTCGTGTTTCGAAGCCGCATTTGGTAAAACGTTGCTCTGATCACCTAAGCGGCACGTGTGGTCCCCATTAGAGGTTCACGGCACCAAAAGCTCGTTGAACAGGCTTTGTGTGAAATATAGCAGGGTCTAGAACTGCTTTTACTGTCCTGGTGGCCCAGAGGTAGCGTTCCCCGGTCACAATTAGAAGATCGTGGGTTCGAATCCTGGTGGGGTGAGGTGTTGATTATATGTAGAAGTCTGCGTGCTTTATTGGGCTAATGAAAAATATATGGATCCTCGGGTTTCGAAGTCGCATTTGGTAAAACGTTGCTCTGATCACCTAAGCGGCACGGGTGGTCCCCATTAGAGGTTCACGGCGCCAAAAGCTCGTTGAACAGGCTTTGTGTGAAATATAGCAGAGTCTAGGAATGCTTTTAGTGTCCTGGTGGCCCAGAGGTAGTGTTCCCCGGTCACAATTAGAAGATCGTGGGTTCGAATCCTGGTGGGGTGAGGTGTTGATTATATGAAGAAGTCCGCGTGCTTTATTGGGCTAATGAAATATATATGGATCCTCGTGTTGAGAAGCTGCATTTGGTAAAACGTTGCTCTGATCACCTAAGCGGCACGGGTGTTCCCCATTAGAGGTTCACGGCGCCATAAACTCGTTGAACAGGCTTTGTGTGAAATATAGCAGAGTCTAGGACTACTTTTATTGTCCTGGCGGCCCAGAGGTAGCGTCCCCCGGTCACAATTATAAGATCGTGGGTTCAAATCCTGGTGGGATGAGGTGTTGATTAAATGTAGAAGTCCGCGTGCTTTATTGGGCTAATGAAATATATATGGATCCGCGTGTTTCGAAACTGCATTTGGTAAAACGTTGCTCTGATCATCTAAGCGGCATGGGTGATCCCCATTAGAGGTTCACGGCGCCAAAAGCTCGTTGAACAGGCTTTGTGTGAAATATAGCAGAGTCTAGAACTGCTTTTATTGAACTGGTGGCCCAGAGGTAGCGTTCCCCGGTCACATTTTTAAGATCGTGGGTTCAAAAACTGGTGGGGTGAGGTGTTGATTATATGTAGAAGTCCGCGTGCTTCATTGGGCTAATGAAATATATATGGATCCTCGTATTTCCAAGCCGGATTTGGTAAAACGTTGCTCTGATCACCTAAGCGGCACAGGTGGTCCCTATTAGGAGTGTTCACGGCGCCAAGGTCAAGTGAATGGTGTTTTGTGAAATATAGCAGAGTCTAGGACTGCTTTTATTGTCCTGGTGGCCCAGAGGTAGCATTCCCCCGTCACAATAGAAGATCGTGGGTCTTAATCCTGGTGGGGGTGAGGTGTTGATTATATGAAGAAGTCCGTGGTGCTATATTGGGCTAATGAAATATACGGATCCTCGTGTTTCAAGCCGTGACGGTAAAAACGCACTTGATCACCTAAGCGTGTATGGGTGGTCTCAATAGAGTGTTCACGGCGCCATAAGTCGAACAGGCTTTAAAAATATAGCAGAGTCTAGGACTGCTTTTATTGTCCTTGTGGCCCAGAGGTAGCGTTCCCCGGTCACAATGATAAGATCGTGGCTTCAAATCCTGGTGGGGTGAGGCGTTGATTATATGTAGAATTCTGCGTGCGTTATTGGGCTAATGAAATATATATGGATCCTCGGGTTTTGAAGCCGCATTTGGGTAAACGTTGCTCTGATCACCTAAGCGGCACGGGTGGTCCCTTATAGTGGTTCACGGCGCCATAAGCTCGTTGAACAGGCTTTGTGTGAAATATAGCAGAGTCTAGGACTGCTTTTATTGTCCTGGTGGCCCAGAAGTAGCGTCCCCCGGTCACAATTATAAGATTGTGGGTTCAAATTCTGGTGGGGTGAGGTGTTGATTATATGTAGAAGTCCGCTTGCTTTATTGGGCTAATGAAATATATATGGATCCTCGTGATTCGAAGCCGCATTTGGTAAAACGTTGCTCTGATCACCTAAGCGGCACGGGTGGTCCCCATGATAGGTTTACGGCGCCATAAGCTCGTTGAACAGGCTTTGTGCGAAATATAGCAGAGTCTAGGACTGTTTTTATTGTCCTGGTGACCCAGAGGTAGCGCTCCCCGGTCACAATTATAAGATCGTGGCTTCAAATCTGGTGGGGTGAGGCGTTGATTATATGTAGAAGTCCGCGTGCTTTATTGGGCTAATGAAATATATATGGATCCTCGTGTTTCCAATCCGGATTTCGTAAAACGTTGCTCTGATCACCTGCTGGTGCTAATGTGGTCCCCATTAGAGGTTCACGGCGCCATGCTTCATGAACAGGCTTTGTGTGAAATATAGCAGAGTCTAGACTGCTTCATTGTCCTGGTGGCCCAGAGGTAGCGCCTCAGTCACAATTATAAGATTGTGGGTTCAAAAATCCTGGTGGGGTGAGGTGTGTTGATTATATGTAGAAGTCCTGCTTATTATTAAGGCGAATAAATATATGGGCGATCCTCATGTTTCGAAGCCAGACGGTAAAAATCGTTGCTCTGATCACCTAAGCGCACGTGGTGGTCCCTATAGTGGTTCACAGCGCCCATAAACTCGTTGAACAGGCTTTGTGTAGAAATATAGCAGAGTCTAGACTGCTTTTATTGTCCTGTGGCCTGTGAGGTAAAGTCTCTCGCTGCTACAATTATAAGAGATCGTGCTCAAATCCTGGTGGGGTGAGGTGTTGATTATATGTAGAAGTCCGCGTGCTTTATTGGGTAAATGAAATATATATGGATTCTCGTGTTTCGAAGCCGCAATTGGTAAAACGTTGCTCTGATCACCTAAGCGGCACGGGTGGTCCCCTTTAGAGGTTCATGGCGCCATAAGGTCGTTGAACAGGCTTTGTGTGAAAAATAGTAGAGTCTAGTACTGCTTTTATTGTCCTGGTGGCCCAGAGTTAGCATACCCCGGTCACAATTATAAGATCGTGGGTTTGAATCCTGGTAGGGTGAGTTGTTCATTATATGAAGAAGTCCGAGTGATTTATTGGGCTAATGAAATATATATGGATCCTCGTGTTTCGAAACCGGATTTGGCAAAACGTTGCTCTAATCACCTAAGCGGCACGGGTGGTCCCAATTAGAGGTTCACGGTGCCATAAGCAAGTTGAACAGGCTTTGTGTGAAATATAGCAGAGTCTAGGACTACTTTTATTGTCCTAGTGGCCCAGAGGTAGCGTTTCCCGGTCACAATTATAAGATCGTGGGTTCAAATCCTGGTAGGGTGAGGTGTTGATTAAATGTAAAAGTCCGCGTGCTTTATTGGGCTAATGAAATATATATGGATCCTCGTGTTTCGAAACCGGATTTGGTAAAACGTTGCTCTGATCACCTAAGCGGCACGGGTGGTCCCCATTAGAGGTTCATGGCGCCATAAGGTCGTTGAGCAGGCTCTGTGTGCAATATAGTAGAGTCTAGGACTGCTTTTATTGTCCTGGTGGCCCAGAGGTAGCGTTCCCCGGTCACAATTATAAGATCGTGGCTTCAAATCCTGGTGGGGTGAGGCTTTCATTATATGTAGAAGTCTGCGTGCTTTATTGGACTAATGAAATATATATGGATCCTCGGGTTTCGAAGCCGCATATGGTTAAACGTTGCTCGGATCACCTAAGCGGCACGGGTGGTCCCCATTAGAGGTTCATGGCGCCATAAGGTCGTTGAACAGGCTTTGTGTGAAAAATAGTAGAGTCTAGGACTGCTTTTATTGTCCTGGTGGCCCAGAGGTAGCATATCCCGGTCACAATTATAAGATCGTGGGTTCAAATCCTGGTGGGGTGAGGTGTTGATTATATGTAGAAGTCCGCGTGCTTTATTGGGCTAATGAAATATATATGGATCCTCGTGTTTCGAAGCCGATTTGGTAAAACGTTGCTCTGATCACCTAAGCGGCACGGGTGGTCCCCATTAGAGGTTCATGGCGCCATAAGGTCGTTGAACAGGCTTTGTGTGAAAAATAGTAGAGTCTAGGACTGCTTTTATTGTCCTGGTGGCCCAGAGGTAGCATACCCCGGTCACAATTATAAGATCGTGGGTTTGAATCCTGGTAGGGTGAGTTGTTGATTATATGTAGAAGTCCGAGTGATTTATTGGGCTAATGAAATATTTATGGATCCTCCTTGTTTCGAAGCCGGATTTGGTAAAACGTTGCTCTGATCACCTAAGCGGCACGGTTGCTCCCAATTAGAGGTTCACGGTGCCATAAGCAAGTTGAACAGGCTTTGTGTGAAATATAGCAGAGTCTAGGAATGCTTTTATTGTCCTGGTGGCCCTGAGGTAGCGTTCCCCGGTCACAATTATAAGATCGTGGGTTCAAATCCTGTTGGGTTGAGGTGTAGATTAAATGTAGAAGTCCGCGTGCTTTATTGGGTTAATGAAATATATATGGATCCTCGTGTTTCGAAGCCGCATTTGGTAAAACGTTGCTCTGATCACCTAAGCAGCACGGGTGGTCCCCTATAGTGGTTCACAGCGCCATAAACTCGTTGAACAGGCTTTGTGTGAAATATAGCAAGTCTAGGACTGCTTTTATTGTCCTAGTGGCCCAGAGGTAGCGTTCCCCGGTCACAATTATAAGATCGTGGGTTCAAATCCTGGTGGGGTGAGGTGATGGTTATATGTAGAAGTCCGCGTGCTTTATTAGGCTAATGAAATATATATGGATTCTCGTGTTTCGAAGCCGCATTGGGTTAAGCGTTGCTCTGATCACCTAAGCGGGACGGGTGGTCCCCATTAGAGGTTCACGGCACCATAAGCTCGTTGAACAGGCTTTGTGTGAAATATAGCAGAGTCAAGAACTGCTTTTATTGTCCTGGTGGCCCAGAGGTAGCGTCCCTCGGTCACAATTATAAGATCGGGTCTGAATCCTGGTGGGGTGAGGCGTTGATTATATGTAGAAGTCTGTGTGCGTTATTGGGCTAATGAAATATATATGGACCCTCGTGTTTTGAAGCAGCATTTGGTAAAACGTTGCTCTGGTCACCTAAGCGGCACGGGTGGTCCCCATTAGAAGTTCACGGCGCCATAATCTCGCTGAACAGGCTTTGTGTGAAATATAGCAGAGTCTAGGACTGCTTTTTTTTCCTGGTGGCCCAGAGATAGCGTTCCCCGGTCACAATTATAAGATCTTGGGTTTAAATCCTGGTGGGGTGAGGTAAGGATTATATGGTAGTCCACAAGTATTGGGTTAATGAAATATATATGATCCTCGTGTTTCGAAGCCGGATTTGGTAAAACGTTGCTCTGATCACCTAAGCGGCACAGGTGGTCCCTATTAGAGGTTCATGGAGCCATAAGGTCGTTGAACAGGCTTTTTGTGAAATATAGTAGAGACTTGGACTGTTTTTATTGTCCTGGTGGCCCAGAGGTAGCATACCCCGGCCACAATTATAAGATCGTGGGTTTGAATCCTGGTGGGGTGAGGTGTTGATTATATGCAGAAGTCCGAGTGCTTTATTGGGCTAATGAAATATATATGGATCCTCCTTGTTTCGACGCGGCATTTGGTAAAACATTGCTCTGATTACCTAAGCGGCACGGGTGGTCCCCATTAGAGGTTCACGGTGCCATAAGCTCGTTGAACAGGCTTTGTGTGAAATATAGCAGAGTATAGGACTGCTTTTATTGTCCTGGTGGCCCAGAGGTAGCGGGCCCCCGTCACACTAGTAAGGTTGTGGGTTCAAATCCTGGTGGGGTGAGGTGTTGATTATATGCAGAAGTCCGCGGCTTTATTAAATGAAATATATATGGATCCTCGTGTTTCGAAGCCGCATTTGGTAAAACGTTGCTCTGATCACCTAAGCGGCACGGGTGGTCCCCATTAGAGGTTCATGGCGCCATAAGGTCGTTGAACAGGCTTTGTGTGAAAAATAGTAGAGTCTAGGACTGCTTTTATTGTCCTGGTGGCCCAGAGGTAGCATACCCCGGTCACAATTATAAGATCGTGGGTTTGAATCCTGGTAGGGTGAGTTGTTGATTATATGTAGAAGTCCGAGTGATTTATTGGGCTAATGAAATATTTTTGGATCCTCCTTGTTTCGAAGCCGGATTTGGTAAAACGTTGCTTTAATCACCTAAGAGGCACGGGTGGTCCCAATTAGAGGTTCACAGCGCCATAAGCTCGTTGAACAGGCTTTGTGTGAAATATAGTAGAGTCTAGCACTGCTTTTATTGTCCTAGTGGCCCAGTGGTAGCATTCCCCGGTCACAATTATAAGATCGTGGGTTCAAATCCTGGTGGGGTGAGGTGTTGATTATATGTAGAAGTAAGCGTGCTCTATTGGGCTAATGAAATATATATGGATCCTTCTTGTTTCGAAGCCGCATTTGGTAAAATTTTGGTCTGATCACCCTAACCAGCACGGGTGGTCCCCATTAGAGGTTCACGGCGCCATAAGCTCGTTGAACAGGCTTTGTGTGAAATATAGCAGAGTCTAGGACTGCTTTTATTGTCCTGGTGGCCCAGAGGTAGCATATCCCGGTCACAATTATACGATCGGTGGTTCAAATCCTGGTGGGGTGAGGTGTTGATTATATGTAGAAGTCCGAGTGCTTTATTGGGCTAATGAAATATATTTGGATCCTCGTTTTTCGAAGCTGCATTTGGTAAAACGTTGCTCTGATCACCTAAGCAGCATGGGTGGTCCCTATTAGAGGTTCACGGCGCCATAAGCTCGTTGAAGAGGATTTGTGTGAAATATAGCAGAGTGTAGGACTGCTTTTATTGTCCTGGTGGCCCAGAGGTACCGTTCCCCGGTCACAATTATAAAACCGTGGGTTCAAATCCTAGTGGGGTGAGGTGTCGATTATATGTAGAAGTCCGCGTGCTTTATTGGGTTAATGAAATATATATGGATCCTCGAGTTCCCAAGCCAAATTTGGTAAAACGTTGCTCTCTCCACCTAAGCGGCACGGGTGGTCCCCTATAGTGGTCCCACGGCGCCATAAGCTCGTTGAACAGGCTTTGTGTGAAATATAGCAGAGTCTAGGACTGCTTTTATTGTCCTGGTGGCCCAGAGGTAGCGTTCCCCGGTCACAATTAGAAGATCGTGGGTTCGAATCCTGGTGTGGTGAGGTGTTGATTATATGAAGAAGTCCGCGTGCTTTATTGGGCTAATGAAATATATATGGATCCTCGTGTTTCGAAGCCGCATTTGGTAAAACGTTGCTCTGATCACCTAAGCGGCATGGGTGGTCCCCATTAGAGGTTCACGGCGCCATAAGCTCGTTGAACAGGCTTTGTGTGAAATATAGCAAAGTCTAGGACTGCTTTATTGATCTGGTGGCCCAGAGGTAGCGTTCCCCGGTCACAATTAGAAGATCGTTGGTTCGAATCCTCGTGGGGTGAGGTGTTGATTATATGAAGAGGTCCGCGTGCTTTATTGGGCTAATGAAATATATATGGCTCCTCGTGTTTTGAAGCAGCATTTGGTAAAACGTTGCTCTGATCACCTAAGAGGCACGGGTGGTCCTCATTAGAGGTTCACGGCGCCATAAGCTCGTTGAACAGGCTTTGTGTGAAATATAGCAGAGTCTAGGACTGCTTTTATTGAACTGGTGGCCCAGAGGTAGTGTTCCCCGGTCACATTTATAAGATCGTGGGTTCAAAAACTGGTGGGGTGAGGTGTTGATTATATGTAGAAGTCCGCGTGCTTCATTGGGCTAATGAAATATATATGGATCCTCGTATTTCCAAGCCGGATTTGGTAAAACGTTGCTCTGATCACCTAAGCGGCACAGGTGGTCCCTATTAGAGGTTCACGGCGCCATAAGCTCGTTGAACAGGCTTTGTGTGAAATATAGTAGAGTCAACCACTGCTTTTATTCTCCTAGTGGCCCAGAGGTAGCGTCCCCCGGTCACAATTATAAGATCGTGGGTTTAAATCCTGGTGGGGTGAGGTGTTGATTAAATGTAGAAGTCCGCAAGGCTTTTTATTGGGCCACGAAATATATGGATCCTTCTTGTTTCGAAGCCACATTTGCAAATGTTGCGTGATTACTCTAAGCGACGGGTGGTCCCCATTAGAGGTTCACGCCATAAGCCTGTTGAACAGGCCGTGAACAGGTAGAGTCCAGTGACTTTTATTGTCCTGGTGGCCCAGAGGTAGAGTCCCCCGGTCACAATTATAAGATTGTGGGTTCAAATCCTGGTGGGGTGAGGTGTTGATTATATGTAGAAGTCCGCATGCTTTATTGGGTTAATGAAATATATATGGATCCTCGTGTTTCGAGGCCGCATTTGGTAAAACATTGCTCTGATCACCTAATCGGCACGGGTGGTCCCCTATGGTGGTTCACAGCGCCATAAACTCGTTGAACAGGCTTTGTGTGAAATATAGCAGAGTCTAGGACTGCTTTTATTGTCCTGGTGGCCCAGAGGTAGCATTCCCCGGTCACAATTATAAGATCGTGGGTTCAAATCCAGGTGGGGTGAGGTGTTGATTAAATGTACAGGTCCGCGTGCTTTATTGGGATAATAAAATATATATGGATCCTTCTTGTTTCGAAGCCGCATTTGGTAAAATGTTGGTCTGTTCACCTAAGCGGCACTCGTGGTCCCCATTAGAGGTTCACGGCGCCCTAAGCTCGTTAAACAGGCTTTGTGTGAAATATAGCAGAGTCTAGGACTGCTTTTCTTGTCCTGGTGGCCCAGGGGTAGCATTCCCCGGTCACAATTATAAGAACGTCGGTTCAAATCCTGGTGGGGTGAGGTGTTGATTAAATGTAGAAGTCCGCGTGCTTTATTGGGCTAATGAAATATACATGGATCCTCGGGTTTCGAAGCCGCATTTGGTAAAATGATGCTCTGATCACCTAAACGGCACGGGTAGTCCCCATTAGAGGTTCACGGCGCCATAAGCTCGTTGAACAGGCTTTGTGTGAAATATAGCAGAGTTTAGGAATGCTTTTAGTGTCCTGGTGGCCCAGAGGTAGCGTTCCCCGGTCACAATTAGAAGATCGAGGGTTCAAATCCTGGTGGGGTGAGGTGTTGGTTATATGTAGAAGTCCGCGTGCTTTATTGGGCTAATGAAATATATATGGATCCTCGTGTTTCGAAGCCGCATTGGGTTAAGCGTTGCTCCGATCACCTAAGCGGCACGGGTGGTCCCCATTAGAGGTTCACGGCGCCATGAGCTCGTTGAACAGGCTTTGTGTGAAATATAGCAGAGTCTAGGACTGCTTTCATTGTCCTGGTGGCCCAGAGGTAGCATTCCCCGGTCACAATTATAAGATCTTGGGTTCAAATCCAGGTGGGGTGAGGTGTTGATTATATGTAGAAGTCTGCGTGCTTTATTAGGCTAATGAAAAATATATGGATCCTCGGGTTTCGAAGCCGCATTTGGTAAAACGTTGCTCTGATCACCTAAGCGGCACGGGTGGTCCCCTATAGTGGTTCACAGCGCCATAAACTCGTTGAACAGGCTTTGTGTGAAATATAGCAGAGTGTAGGACTGCTTTTATTGTCCTAGTGGCCCAGAGGTAGCGTTCCCCGGTCACAATTATAAGATCGTGGGTTCAAATCCTGGTGGGGTGAGGTGTTGGTTATATGTAGAAGTCCGCGTGCTTTATTGGGCTAATGAAATATATAAGGATCCTCGTGTTTCGAAGCCGCATTGGGTTAAGCGTTGCTCTGATCACCTAAGCGGGACGGGTGGTCCCCATTAGAGGTTCACGGCGCCATAAGCTCGTTGAACAAGCTTTGTGTGAAATATAGCAGAGTCTAGGACTGCTTTTATTGTCCTGGTGGCCCAGAGGTAGCGTCCCCCGGTCACAATTATAAGATCGTGGGTTCAAATCCTGGTGGGGTGAGGTGTTGATTATATGTAGAAGTCTGCGTGCTTTATTAGGGCCAATGAAAAATATATGGATCCTCGGGTTTCGAAGCCGCATTTGGTAAAACGTTGCTCTGATCACCTAAGCGGCACGGGTGGTCCCCATTAGAGGTTCACGGCGCCATAAGCCTGTTGGAACAGGCTAGGAAATATAGCAGAGTCTAGAATGCTTTTAGTGTCCTGGTGGCCCAGAGGTACCATTCCACGGCTTCAATTATATGACTGTGGGTTCAAACTCTGGTGGGGTGAGGTGTTGATTAAAATGTGGAAGTCCGCGTTTTTATTGGGCTAATGAAATATATACGGATCCGCGTGTTTCGAAGCTGCATTTGGTAAAACGTTGCTCTGATCACCTAAGCGGCACGGATGGTCCCCATTAGAGGTTCACGGCGCCAAAAGCTCGTTGAACAGTCTTTGTGTGAAATATAGCAGAGTCTAGGACTGCTTTTAGTGTCCTGGTGGCCCAGAGGTAGCATTCCCCGGTCACAATTATAAGATCGTGGGTTCAAATCCTGGATGGGGTGAGGTGTTGATTATATGTGGAAGTCCGCGTGCTTTATTGGGCTAATGAAATATATATGGATCCTCATGTTTCGAACCCGCATTTGGTTAAGCGTTGCTCTGATCACCTAAGCGGCACGGGTGGTCCCTATTAGAGGTTCACTGCCATAAGCTCGCGAGAAGGCTTTTGTGAAATATAGCAGAGTCTAGGACTGCTTTATTGTCCTGGTGGCCTTAGAGGTAGCATTCCCCCGGTCACAATTATAAGATCGTGGGGTTCAAATCCTGTGGGTGGAGGTGCGATTATATGTAGAAGTCTGCGCTTGTTGGGCTAATGAACATATATGGATCCTCAGAGCCGGGTTTGATTAAAGCTGTTGTCGATCACCTAAGCGGCACGGTGGTCCTCATTAGAGGTTTACGGTGCCTTAAGCTCGTTCAACAGGCTTTGTGTGAAAAATAGCAGAGTCTAGGACTGCTTTTATTGTTCCTGGTGGCCCAGAGGTAGCGTCCCCCGGCCACAATTATAAGATCGTGGGTTCAAATCCTGGTGGGGTGAGGTGTTGATTATATGTAGAAGTCCGCGTGCTTTATTGGGCTACTGAAATATATATGGATCCTCGTGTTTCGAAGCCAGATTTGGTAAAACGTTGACCTGATCACCTAAGCGGCACGGTGGTCCCCATTAGAGGTTCATGGCGCCATAAGGTCGTTGAACAGGCTTTGTGTGAAATATAGTAGAGTCTAGGACTGCTTTTATTGTCCTGGTGGCCCAGAGGTAGCGTCCCCCGGTCACAATTATAAGACCGTGGGTTCAAATCCTGGTGGGGTGAGGTGTTGATTATATGAAGTTCGCGTTTTGGCTGGGCTAATGAAAAATATGGCGGATCCTCGGTTTCGAAGCTGCATTTGGTAAAATGCCGTTTGATCACCTGCATGGGTGGTCCCTCATTAGAGTTCACGGTGCTCGTTGAACAGGCTTTGTGTGAAATATAGCAGAGTCTAGGACTGCTTTTATTGTCCTGGTGGCCCAGAGGTAGCGTCCCCCGGTCACAATTATAAGATTGTGGGTTCAAATCCCGGTGGGGTGAGGTGTTGATTATATGTAGAAGTCCGCCTGCTTTATTGGGTTAATGAAATATATATGGATCCTCGTGTTTCGAAGCCGCATTTGGTAAAACGTTGCTCTGATCACCTAAGCGGCATGGGTGGTCCCCATTAGAGGTTCACTGCGCCATAAGCTCGTTAAACAGGCTTTGTGTGAAATATAGCAGAGTTTAGGACTGCTTTTATTGTCCTGGTGGACCACAGGTAGCGTTCCCCAGTCACAATTATAAGTTCGTGGGTTCAAATCCTGGTGGGGTGAGGTGTTGATTATATGTAGAATTCTGAGTGCTTTATTGGGCTAATGAAATATATTTTGATCCTCGTGTTTCGAGCCGGAATTGGTAAAACGTTGCTCTGATCACCTAAGCGGCACGGGTGGTCCCCATTAGAGTTTCATGGCGCCATAAGGTCGTTGAACAGGGCTTGTGTGAAATATAGTAGAGTCTAGGACTGTTTTTATTGTCCTGGTGGCCCAGAGGTAGCATACCTCGGTCACCAGTGATTGTGGGTTCAAATCCTGCGTGAAAGCCAAACACCGATTATAGTATGTAGTCTTTGGCGCTTTTGTTGGGCTAATGAAATATACGGATCCTCCTGTTTCGAAGCCGCATTTGGCAAAAACGTTGCTCTGATCACTAAGCGCACTGGTG
The DNA here is from genome assembly GCF_018991925.1 of Homarus americanus. Classification (NCBI taxonomy): domain Eukaryota; kingdom Metazoa; phylum Arthropoda; class Malacostraca; order Decapoda; family Nephropidae; genus Homarus; species Homarus americanus. The sequence continues at coordinate 14,605 of NW_024731578.1, read as the reverse complement.
GCCCCATTAGAGGTTCACGCCCACAAGCTTCCTATGGAATGCGATTTGTGTGAAATATAGAGCGGTATCGCTTTTTATTGTCCTGGTGGCCCATATGTTCCCAGTCAAATTATATGATTCTATTCAACCTGGTGGGGTGAGGTGTTTATTATATGTAGAAGTCCGCGTGCTTTATTGGGCTTATGAAATATATATGGATCCTCGAGTTTCCAAGCCAGATTTGGTAAAACGTTGCTCTCTCCACCTAAACGGCACGGGTGGTCCCCTATAGTGGTCCCACGGCGCCATAAGCTCGTTGAACAGGCTTTGTGTGAAATATAACAGAGTCTAGGATTGCTTATAGTGTCCTTGTGGCTCAGAGGTAGCGTTCCCCAGTCACAATTATAAGATCGTGGGTTCGAATCCTGGTGGGGTGAGGTGTTGATTATATAAAGAAGTCCACGTGCTTTATTGGGCTAATGAAATATATATGGATCCTCGTGTTTCGAAGCCACATTTGGTAAAACGTTCCTCTGATCACCTAAGCGGCACGGGTGGTCCCCATTAGAGGTTCACGGCGCCAAAAGCTCGTTGAACAGGCTTTGTGTGAAATATAGCAGAGTCTAGGACTGCTTTTATTGTCCTAGTGGCCCAGAGGTAGCATTCCCCGGACACAATTATAAGATCGTGGGTTCAAATCCTGGTGGGGTGAGGTGTTGATTATATGTAGAAGTCCGAGTGCTTTATTGGGCTAATGAAATATATATGGATGCTCGTGTTTCCAAGCCGGATATGGTAAAACGTTGCTCTGATCACCAAGGGGCACGGGTGGTCTCCAGTAGAGGTTCATGGCGCCATAAGGTCGTTGAACAGGCTTTGTGTGAAATATAGTAGAGTCTAGGACTGCTTTTATTGTCCTGGTGGCCCAGAGGTAGCATATCCCGGTCACAATTATAAGATCGTGGGTTTGAATCCTGTTGGGGTGAGGTGTTGATTATATGTAGAAGTCCGCGTGCTTTATTGGGCTAATGAAATATATATGGATCCTCGTGTTTCGAAGCCGGATTTGGTAAAACGTTGCTCTGATAACCTAAGCGGCACGGGTGGTCCCCATTAGAGGTTCACGGCGCCATAAGCTAGTTGAACAGGCTTTGTGTGAAATATAGCAGAGTCTAGGACTGCTTTTATTGAACTGGTGGCCCAGAGGTAGCGTTCCCCGGTCACATTTATATGATCGATGGTTCAAATCCTGGTGGGGTGAGGTGTTGATTATATGTAGAAGTCCGAGTGCTTTATTGGGCTAATGAAATATATTTGGATCCTCGTTTTTCGAAGCCGCATTTGGTAAAACGTTGCTCTGATCACCTAAGCAGCACGGGTGGTCCCTATTAGAGGTTCACGGCGCCATAAGCTCGTTGAACAGGATTTGTGTGAAATATAGCAGAGTGTAGGACTGTTTTTATTGTCCTGGTGGCCCAGAGGTACCGTTCCCCGGTCACAATTATAAGACCGTGGGTTCAGATCCTGGTGGGGTGAGGTGTCGATTATATGTAGAAGTCCGCATGCTTTATTGGGCTAATGAAATATATATGGTTCCTCGAGTTTCCAAGCCAGATTTGGTAAAACGTTGCTCTCTCCACCTAAGCGGCACGGGTGGTCCCCTATAGTGGTCCCACGGCGCCATAAGCTCGTTGAACAGGCTTTGTGTGAAATATAGCAGAGTCTAGGACTGCTTTTATTGACCTGGTGGCCCAGAGGTAGCGTTCCCCGGTCACAATTAGAAGATCGTGGGTTCGAATCCTGATGTGGTGAGGTGTTGATTATATGAAGAAGTCCGCGTGCTTTATTGGGCTAATGAAATATATATGGATCCTCGTGTTTCGAAGCCGCATTCGGTAAAACGTTGCTCTGATCACCTAAGCGGCACGGGTGGTCCCCATCAGAGGTTCACGGCGCCAAAAGCTCGTTGAACAGGCTTTGTGTGATATATAGCAGAGTCTAGGACTGCTTTTATTGTCCTGGTGGCCCAGAGGTAGCATATCCCGGTCACAATTATACGATCGGTGGTTCAAATCCTGGTGGGGTGAGGTGTTGATTATATGTAGAAGTCCGTGTGCTTTATTGGGCTAATGAAATATATATGGATCCTTCTTGTTTCGAAGCCGCATTTGGTAAAACGTTGGTCTGATCACCTAAGCGGCATGGGTGGTCCCCATTAGAGGTTCACGGCGCCATAAGCTCGTTGAACAGGCTTTGTGTGAAATATAACAGAGTCTAGGACTGCTTTCATTGTCCTGGTGGCCCAGATGTAGCGTCCCCCGGTCACAATTATAAGATTTGGGGTTCAAATCCTGGTGGTGTGAGGTGTTGATTATATGCAGAAGTCCGCGTGCTTTACTGGGCTAATGAAATATATATGGATCCTCGTGTTTCGAATCCGCATTTGGTAAAACGTTGCTCTGATCACCTAAGCGGCACGGGTGGTGCCCATTAGAGGTTCACGGCGCCATAATCTCGTTGAACAGGCTTTGTGTGAAATATAGCAGAGTCTAGGACTGCTTTTATTGTCCTGGTGGCCCAGAGGTAGCATTCCCCGGTCACAATTTAAGATCGTGGGTTCAAATCCTGGTGGGGGGAGGTGTTGATTAAATGTAGAAGTCCGCGTGCTTTATTGGGCTAATGAAATATACATGGATCCTCATGTTTCGAAGCCGCATTTGGTAAAACGTTGCTCTGATCACCTAAGCGGCACGGGTGGTCCCCATTAGAGGTTCACGGCGCCATAAGCTAGTTGAACAGGCTTTGTGTGAAATATAGCAGAGTGTAGGACTGCTTTTATTGTTCTGGTGGCCCAGAGGTAGCGTCCCCCGGTCACATTTATACGATCGGTGGTTCAAATCCTGGTGGGGTGAGGTGTTGATTATATGTAGAAGTCCGAGTGCTTTATTGGGCTAATGAAATATATTTGGATCCTCGTTTTTCGAAGCCGCATTTGGTAAAACGTTGCTCTGATCACCTAAGCAGCACGGGTGGTCCCTATTAGAGGTTCACGGCGCCATAAGCTCGTTGAACAGGCTTTGTGTGAAATATAACAGAGTCTAGGACTGCTTATTGTCCTGGTGGCCTGAGGTGGAAGGCCTCGGTCACAATTATTATAAGATTTTAGCTCCAAATCCTGGTGGAGTGAGGTGTTGATTATATGTAGAAGTCCGCGTGCTTTATTGGGTTAACGAAATATATATGGATCCTCGTGTTTCGAAGCCGGATTTGGTGAAACGTTTGCTCTGATCACCTAAGCGGCACGGATGGTCCCCTATAGTGGTTCACAGCGCCATAAGCGCGTTGAACAGGCTTTGTGTGAAATATAGCAGAGTCTAGGACTGCTTTTATTGTCCTAGTGGCCCAGAGGTAGCGTTCTCCGGTCACAATTATAAGATCGTTGGTTGAAATCCTGCAGGGTGAGGTGTTGATTATATGAAGAAGTCCGTTGCTTTATTGGGCTAATGAAATATATATGGATCCTCATGTTTCGAAGCCGCATTTGGTAAAACGTTGCTCTGATCACCTAAGCGGCACGGGTGGTCCCCATTAGAGGTTCACGGCGCCATAAGCTAGTTGAACAGACTTTGTGTGAAATATAGCAGAGTGTAGGACTGCTTTTATTGTTCTGGTGGCCCAGAGGTAGCGTCCCCCGGTCACAATTTTAAGATCGTGGGTTCAAATCCTGGTGGGGTGAGGTGTTGATTATATGTAGAAGTCCACGTGCTTTATTGGGCTAATGAAATATATATGGATCCTCGTGTTTCGAAGCCGCATTTGGTAAAATGTTGCTCTGATCACCTAAGCGGCACGGGTGGTCCCCATTAGAGGTTCACGGCGCCAAAAGCTCGTTGATCAGGCTTGTGTGAAATATAGCAGAGTCTAGGACTGCTTTTGTTGTCTTAGTGGCCCAGAGGTAGCATTCCCCGGTCACAATTATAAGATCGTGGGTTCAAATCCTGGTGGGGTGAGGTGTTTATTATATGTAGAAGTCCGCGTGCTTTATTGGGCTTATGAAATATACATGGATCCTCGAGTTTCCAAGCCAGATTTGGTAAAACGTTGCTCTCTCCACCGAAGCGGCACGGGTGGTCCCCTATAGTGGTCCCACGGCGCCATAAGCTCGTTGAACAGGCTTTGTGTGAAATATAACAGAGTCTAGGATTGCTTATAGTGTCCTGGTGGCTCAGAGGTAGCGTTCCCCAGTCACAATTATAAGATCGTCGGTTCAAATCCTGGTGGGGTGAGGTGTTGATTAAATGTAGAAGTCCGCGTGCTTTATTGGGCTAATGAAATATACATGGATCCTCGGGTTTCGAAGCCGCATTTGGTAAAATGATGCTCTGATCACCTAAGCGGCACGGTTGGTCCCCATTAGAGGTTCACGGCGCCATAAGCTCGTTGAACAGGCTTTGTGTGAAATATAGCAGAGTCTAGGAATGCTTTTAGTGTCCTGGTGGGCCAGAGGTAGCGTTCCCCGGTCACAATTAGAAGATCGAGGGTTCAAATCCTGGTGAGGTGAGGTGTTGATTATATGTAGAAGTCTGCGTGCTTTATTGGGCTAATGAAATATATATGGATCCTCGGGTTTCGAAGCCGCATTTGGTAAAACGTTGCTCTGATCACCTAAGCGGCGCGGGTGGTCCCCATTAGAGGTTCACGGCGCCATAAGCTCGTTGAACATGCTTTGTGTAAATATAGCAGAGTTTAGGAATGCTTTTAGTGTCCTGGTGGGCCAGAGGTAGCGTTCCCCGGTCACAATTAGAAGATCGTGGGTTCGAATCCTGGTGGGGTGAGGTGTTGATTATATGAAGAAGTTCGCGTGCTTTATTGGGCTAATGAAATATATATGGATCCTCGTGTTTCGAAGCCGCATTTGGTAAAAACGTTGCTCTGATCACCTAAGCGGCATGGGTGGTCCCCATTAGAGGTTCACGACGCCATAAGCTCGTTGAACAGGCTCTGTGTGAAATATAACAGAGTCTAGGACTGCTATTATTGTCCTGGTGGCCCAGAGGTAGCGTTCCCCGGTCACAATTATAAGATCGTGGGTTCAAATCCTGGTGGGGTGAGGTGTTGATTAAATGTAGAAGTCCGCGTGCTTTATTGGGCGAATGAAATATATATGGATCCTTCTTGTTTCGAAGCCGCATTTGGTAAAACGTTGCTCTGATCACCTAAGCGGCATGGGTGTTCCCCATTAGAGGTTCACGGCGCCATAAGCTCATTGAACAGGCTTTGAGTGAAATATAGCAGAGTCTAGGACTGCTTCTATTGTCCTGGTGGCCCAGAGGTAGCGTCCCCCGGTCACAATTATAAGATTGTGGGTTCAAATCCTGGTGGGGTGAGGTGTTGATTATATGTAGAAGTCCGCATGCTTTATTGGGTTAATGAAATATATATGGATCCTCGTGTTTCGAAGCCGCATTTGGTAAAACGTTGCTCTGATCACCTAAGCGGCACGGGTGGTCCCCTATAGTGGTTCACAGCGCCATAAACTCGTTGAACAGGCTTTGTGTGAAATATAGCAGAGTCTAGGACTGCTTTTATTGTCCTGGTGGCCCAGAGGTAGCGTTCCCCTTTCACAATTATAAGATCGTGGGTTCAAATCCTGGTGGGGCGAGGTGTTGATTATATTGTAGAAGTCCGCGTGCTTTATTGGGCTAATGAAATATATATGGATCCTTCTTGTTTCGAAGCCGCATTTGGTAAAACGTTGCTCTGATCACCTAAGCGGCATGGGTGGTCCCCATTAGAGGTTCACGGCGCCATAAGCTCGTTGAACAGGCTTTGTGTGAAATATAGCAGAGTCTAGGACTGCTTCTATTGTCCTGGTGGCCCAGAGGTAGCGTCCCCCGGTCACAATTATAAGATTGTGGGTTCAAATCCTGGTGGGGTGAGGTGTTGATTATATGTAGAAGTCCGCGTGCTTTATTGGGTAAATGAAATATATATGGATCCTTGTGTTTCGAAGCCGCATTTGGTAAAACGTTGCTCTGATCACCTAAGCGGCACGGGTGGTCCCCATTAGAGGTTCATGGCGCCATAAGGTCGTTGAACAGGCTTTGTGTGAAAAATAGTAGAGTCTAGGACTGCTTTTATTGTCCTGGTGGCCCAGAGGTAGCATACCCCGGTCACAATTATAAGATCGTGGGTTTGAATCCTGGTAGGGTGAGTTGTTCATTATATGTAGAAGTCCGAGTGATTTATTGTGCTAATGAAATATTTTTGGATCCTCCTTGTTTCGAAGCCGGATTTGGTAAAACGTTGCTCTAATCACCTAAGCGGCACGGGTGGACCCAATTAGAGGTTCACGGTGCCATAAGCAAGTTGAACAGGCTTTGTGTGAAATATAGCAGAGTCTAGGACTACTTTTATTGTCCTAGTGGCCCAGAGGTAGCGTTTCCCGGGCACAATTATAAGATCATGGGTTCAAATCCTGGTAGGGTGAGGTGTTGATTAAATGTAAAAGTCCGCGTGCTTTATTGGGCTAATGAAATATATATGGATCCTCGTGTTTCGAAACCGGATTTGGTAAAACGTTGCTCTGATCACCTAAGCGGCACGGGTGGTCCCCATTAGAGGTTCATGGCGCCATAAGGTCGTTGAACAGGCTCTTTGTGAAATATAGTAGAGTCTAGGACTGCTTTTATTGTCCTGGTGGCCCAGAGGTAGCGTTCCCCGGTCACAATTATAAGATCGTGGCTTCAAATCCTGGTGGGGTGAGGCTTTGATTATATGTAGAAGTCTGCGTGCTTTATTGGACTAATGAAATATATATGGATCCTCGGGTTTCGAAGCCGCATATGGTAAAACGTTGCTCGGATCACCTAAGCGGCACGGGTGGTCCCCTATAGTGGTTCACAGCGCCATAAGCTCGTTGAATAGGCTTTGTGTGAAATATAGTAGAGTCTAGCACTGCTTTTATTGTCCTAGTGGCCCAGTGGTAGCATTCCCCGGTCACAATTATAAGATCGTGGGTTCAAATCCTGGTGGGGTGAGGTGTTGATTATATGTAGAAGTAAGCGTGCTTTATTGGGCTAATGAAATATATATGGATCCTTCTTGTTTCGAAGCCGCATTTGGTAAAATGTTGGTCTGATTACCTAAGCGGCACGCGTGGTCCCCATTAGAGGTTCACGGCGCCATAAGCTCGTTGAACAGGCTCTGTGTGAAATATAGCAGAGTCTAGGACTGCTTTTCTTGTCCTGGTGGCCCAGGGGTAGCATTCCCCGGTCACAATTATAAGATCGTCGGTTCAAATCCTGGTGGGGTGAGGTGTTGATTAAATGTAGAAGTCCGCGTGCTTTATTGGGCTAATGAAATATACATGGATCCTCGGGTTTCGAAGCCGCATTTGGTAAAATGATGCTCTGATCACCTAAGCGGCACGGGTGGTCCCCATTAGAGGTTCACGGCGCCATAAGCTCGTTGAACAGGCTTTGTGTGAAATATAGCAGAGTCTAGGAATGCTTTTAGTGTCCTGGTGGCCCAGAGGTAGCGTTCCCCGGTCACAATTAGAAGATCGAGGGTTCAAATCCTGGTGGGGTGAGGTGTTGGTTATATGTAGAAGTCCGCGTGCTTTATTGGGCTAATGAAATATATATTGTCCTCGTGTTTCGAAGCCGCATTGGGTTAAGCGTTGCTCTGATCACCTAAGCGGCACGGGTGGTCCCCATTAGAGGTTCACGGCGCCATGAGCTCGTTGAACAGGCTTTGTGTGAAAAATAGCAGAGTCTAGGACTGCTTTTATTGTCCTAGTGGCCCAGAGGTAGCGTTCCCCGGTCACAATTATAAGATCGTGGGTTCAAATCCTGGTGGGGTGAGGTGTTGGTTATATGTAGAAGTCCGCGTGCTTTATTGGGCTAATGAAATATATATGGATCCTCGTGTTTCGAAGCCGCATTGGGTTAAGCGTTGCTCTGATCAGCTAAGCGGGACGGGTGGTCCCCATTAGAGGTTCACGGCGCCATAAGCTCGTTGAACAAGCTTTGTGTGAAATATAGCAGAGTCTAGGACTGCTTTTATTGTCCTGGTGGCCCAGAGGTAGCGTCCCCCGGTCACAATTATAAGATCGTGGGTTCAAATCCTGGTGGGGTGAGGTGTTGATTATATGCAGAAGTCTGCGTGCTTTATTAGGGCTAATGAAAAATATATGGATCCTCGGGTTTCGAAGCCGCATTTGGTAAAACGTTGCTCTGATCACCTAAGCGGCACGGGTGGTCCCCATTAGAGGTTCACGGCGCCATAAGCTCGTTGAACAGGCTTTGTGTGAAATATAGCAGAGTCTAGGAATGCTTTTAGTGTCCTGGTGGCCCAGAGGTAGCGTTCCACGGTCACAATTATAAGATCGTCGGTTCAAATCCTGGTGGGGTGAGGTGTTGATTAAATGTAGAATCCGCGTGCTTTATTGGGCTAATGAAATATATACGGATCCGCGTGTTTCGAAGCTGCATTTGGTAAAACGTTGCTCTGATCACCTAAGCGGCACGGATGGTCCCCATTAGAGGTTCACGGCGCCAAAAGCTCGTTGAACAGTCTTTGTGTGAAATATAGCAGAGTCTAGGACTGCTTTTAGTGTCCTGGTGGTCCAGAGGTAGCATTCCCCGGTCACAATTATAAGATCGTGGGTTCAAATCCTGGTGGGGTGAGTTGTTGATTATATGTAGAAGTCCGCGTGCTTTATTGGGCTAATGAAATATATATGGATCCTCATGTTTCGAAGCCGCATTTGGTTAAGCGTTGCTCTGATCACCTAAGCGGCACGGGTGGTCCCCTATAGTGGTTCACAGCGCAATAAACTCGTTGAACAGGCTTTGTGTGAAATATAGCAGAGTCTAGGACTGCTTTTATTGTCCTGGTGGCCCAGAGGTAGCGTTCCCCCGTCACAATTATAAGATCGTGGGTTCAAATCCTGGTGGGGTGAGGTGTTGATTAAATGTAGAAGTCCGCGTGCTTTATTGGGCTAATGAAATATATATGGATCCTCGTGTTTCGAAGCCGATTTGGTAAAACGTTGCTCTGATCACCTAAGCGGCACAGGTGGTCCCCATTAGAGGTTCATGGCGCCATAAGGTCGTTGAACAGGCTTTGTGTGAAATATAGTAGAGTCTAGGACTGCTTTTATTGTCCTGGTGGCCCAGAGGTAGCGTTCCCCGGTCACAATTATAAGATCGTGGGTTCAAATCCTGGTGGGGTGAGGTGTTGATTAAATGTAGAAGTCCGCGTGCTTTATTGGGCTAATGAAATATATATGGATCCTCGTGTTTCGAAGCCGCATTTGGTAAAACGTTGCTCTGATCACCTAAGCGGCACGGGTGGTCCCCATTAGAGGTTCACGGCGCCAAAAGCTCGTTGAACAGCTTTGTGTGAAATATAGCAGAGTCTAGGAATGCTTTTAGTGTCTGGTGGCCCAGAGGTAATCACAATTATAAGATCGTGGGTTCAAATCCTGGTGGGGTGAGGTGTTGATTATATGTAGAAGTCCGCGTGCTTTATTGGGCTAATGAAATATATATGGATCCTCGTGTTTCGAAGCTGCATTTGGTAAAACGTTGCTCTGATCACCTAAGCGGCACGGGTGGTCCCCATTAGAGGTTCACGGCGCCATAAGCTCGTTGAACAGGCTTTGTGTGAAATATAGCAGAGTCTAGGACTGCTTTTATTGTCCTGGCGGCCCAGAGGTAGCGTCCCCCGGTCACAATTATAAGATCGTGGGTTCAAATCCTGGTGGGGTGAGGTGTTGATTAAATGTAGAAGTCCGCGTGCTTTATTGGGCTAATGAAATATATATGGATCCGCGTGTTTCGAAGCTGCATTTGGTAAAACGTTGCTCTGATCACCTAAGCGGCATGGGTGGTCCCCATTAGAGGTTCACGGCGCCAAAAGCTCGTTGAACAGGCTTTGTGTGAAATATAGCAGAGTCTAGGACGGCTTTTCTTGTCCTGGTGGCCCAGGGTAGCATTCCCGGTCACAATTATAAGATCGTCGGTTCAAATCCTGGTGGGGTGAGGTGTTGATTAAATGTAGAAGTCCGCGTGCTTTATTGGGCTAATGAAATATACATGGATCCTCGGGTTTCGAAGCGGCATTTGGTAAAATGATGCTCTTATCACCTAAGCGGCACGGATGGTCCCCATTAGAGGTTCACGGCGCCATAAGCTCGTTGAACAGGCTTTGTGTGAAATATAGCAGAGTCTAGGAATGCTCTTAGTGTCCTGGTGGCCCAGAGGTAGCGTTCCCCGGTCACAATTAGAAGATCGAGGGTTCAAATCCTGGTGGGGTGAGGTGTTGGTTATATGTAGAAGTCCGTGTGCTTTATTGGGCTAATGAAATATATATGGATCCTCGTGTTTCGAAGCCGCATTGGGTTAAGCGTTGCTCTGATCACCTAAGCGGCACGGGTGGTCCCCATTAGAGGTTCACGGCGCCATGAGCTCGTTGAACAGGCTTTGTGTGAAATATAGCAGAGTCTAGGACTGCTTTCATTGTCCTGGTGGCCCAGAGGTAGCATTCCCCGGTCACAATTATAAGATCTTGGGTTCAAATCCTGGTGGGGTGAGGTGTTGATTATATGTAGAAGTCTGCGTGCTTTATTGGGCTAATGAAAAATATATGGATCCTCGGGTTTCGAAGCCGCATTTGGTAAAACGTTGCTCTGATCACCTAAGCGGCACGGGTGGTCCCCTATAGTGGTTCACAGCGCCATAAACTCGTTGAACAGGCTTTGTGTGAAATATAGCAGAGTCTAGGACTGCTTTTATTGTCCTAGTGGCCCAGAGGTAGCGTTCCCCGGTCACAATTATAAGATCGTGGGTTCAAATCCTGGTGGGGTGAGGTGTTGGTTATATGTAGAAGTCCGCGTGCTTTATTGGGCTAATGAAATATATATGGATCCTCGTGTTTCGAAGCCGCATTGAGTTAAGCGTTGCTCTGATCACCTAAGCGGGACGGGTGGTCCCCATTAGAGGTTCACGGCGCCATAAGCTCGTTGAACAAGCTTTGTGTAAAATATAGCAGAGTCGAGGACTGCTTTTATTGTCCTGGTGGCCCAGAGGTAGCGTCCCCCGGTCACAATTATAAGATCGTGGGTTCAAATCCTGGTGGGGTGAGGTGTTGATTATATGTAGAAGTCCGCGTGCTTTATTGGGCTAATGAAATATATATGGATCCTCGGGTTTCGAAGCCGCATTTGGTAAAACGTTGCTCTGATCACCTAAGCGGCACGGGTGGTCCCCATTAGAGGTTCACGGCGCCATAAGCTCGTTGAACAGGCTTTGTGTGAAATATAGCAGAGTCTAGGAATGCTTTTAGTGTCCTGGTGGCCCAGAGGTAGCGTTCCCCGGTCACAATTATAAGATCGTGGGTTCAAATCCTGGTGGGGTGAGGTGTTGATTAAATGTAGAAGTCCGCGTGCTTTATTGGGCTAATGAAATATATATGGATCCTCGTGTTTCGAAGCCGCATTTGGTAAAACGTTGCTCTGATCACCTAAGCGGCAGGGTGGTCCCCATTAGAGGTTCACGGCGCCATAAGCTCGTTGAACAGGCTTTGTGTGAAATATAGCAGAGTCTAGGACTGCTTTTATTGTCCTGGTGGCCCAGAGGTAGCATTCCCCGGTCACAATTATAAATCGTGGGTTTGAATCCTGGTGGGGTGAGGTGTTGATTATATGTAGAAGTCCGGGTGCTTTATTGGGCTAATGAAATATATATGGATCCTCGTGTTTCAAACGGATTTTGGTAAAACGTTGCTCTGATCACCTAAGCGGCACGAGTGGTCCCCATTAGAGTTCACTGGCCGCCGCTCGTTGAACAAGCTTTGTGTGAAATATAGCAGAGTCTAGGACTGCTTTTATTGTCCTGGTGGCCCAGAGGTAGCATCCCCGGTCACAATTATAAGATCGTGGGTTCAAATCCTGGTGGGGTGAGGTGTTGATTATATGTAGAAGTCCGCGTGCTTTATTGGGCTAATGAAATATATATGGATCCTCGTGTTTGAAGTGCATTTATTAAACGTTGCTCTGATCACCTAAGCGGCACGGGTGGTCCCCATTAGAGGTTCACGGCGCCATAAGCTCGTTGAACAGGCTTTGTGTGAAATATAGCAGAGTCTAGGATGCTTTTATTGTCCTGGTGGCCCAGAGGTAGCGTCCCCCGGTCACAATTATAAGATCGTGGGTTCAAATCCTGGTGGGGTGAGGTGTTGATTAAATGTAGAAGTCCGGTGCTTTATTGGGCTAATGAAATATATATGGATCCTCCGTGTTTCGAAGCCGCATTTGGCTAAGCGTTGCTCTGATCACCTAAGCGGCACGGGTGGTCCCCATTAGAGGTTCACGGCGCCATAAGCTCGTTGAACAGGCTTTGTGTGAAATATAGCAGAGTCTAGGACTGCTTTTAGTGTCCTGGTGGCCCAGAGGTAGCATTCCGCGGTCACAATTATAAGATCGTGGGTTCAAATCCTGGTGGGGTGAGGTGTTGATTGTATGTAGAAGTCTGCGTGCTTTATTGGGCTAATGAAATATATATGGATCCTCGTGTTTCGAAGCCGCATAGGGTTAAGCGTTGCTCTGATCACCTAATCGGCACGGGTGGTCCCCATTAGAGGTTCATGGCGCCATAAGGTCGTTGAACAGGCTTTGTGTGAAAAATAGTAGAGTCTAGGACTGCTTTTATTGTCCTGGTGGCCCAGAGGTAGCGTCCCCCGGTCACAATTATAAGATCGTGGGTTCAAATCCTGGTGGGGTGAGGTGTTGATTAATGTAGAAGTCCGCGTGCTTTATTGGGCTAATGAAATATATATGGATCCGCGTGTTTCGAAGCTGCATTTGGTAAAACGTTGCTCTGATCACCTAAGCGGCACGGGTGGTCCCCATTAGAGGTTCACGGCGCCAAAAGCTCGTTGAACAGCCTTTGTGTGAAATATAGCAGAGTCTAGGAATGCTTTTAGTGTCCCAGGCCCAGAGGTAGTGTTCCCGGTCACAATTAGAAGATCGGGTTCAATCCTGGTGGGGGTGAGGTGTTGATTATATGTAGAAGTCCGCGTGCTTTATTGGGCTAATGAAATATATATGGATCCTCGTGTTTCGAAGCTGCATTTGGTAAAACGTTGCTCTGATCACCTAAGCGGCACGGGTGGTCCCCATTAGAGGTTCACGGCGCCATAAGCTCGTTGAACAGGCTTTGTGTGAAATATAGCAGAGTCTAGGACTGCTTTTATTGTCCTGGCGGCCCAGAGGTAGCGTCCGCCGGTCACAATTATAAGATCGTGGGTTCAAATCCTGGTGGGGTGAGGTGTTGATTAAATGTAGAAGTCCGCGTGCTTTATTGGGCTAATGAAATATATATGGATCCGCGTGTTTCGAAGCTGCATTTGGTAAACCGTTGCTCTGATCATCTAAGCGGCATGGGTGGTCCCCATTAGAGGTTCACGGCGCCAAAATCTCGTTGAACAGTGTTTGTGTGAAATATAGCAGAGTCTAGGACTGCTTTTAGTGTCCTGGTGGCCCAGAGGTAGCATTCCCCGGTCACAATTATAAGATCGTGGGTTCAAATCCTGGTGGGGTGAGGTGTTGATTAAATGTACAAGTCCGCGTGCTTTATTGGGATAATAAAATATATATGGATCCTTCTTGTTTCGAAGCCGCATTTGGTAAAATGTTGGTCTGATCACCTAAGCGGCACTCGTGGTCCCCATTAGAGGTTCACGGCGCCATAAGCTCGTTGAACAGGCTTTGTGTGAAATATAGCAGAGTCTAGGACGGCTTTTCTTGTCCTGGTGGCCCAGGGGTAGCATTCCCCGGTCACAATTATAAGATCGTCGGTTCAAATCCTGGTGGGGTGAGGTGTTGATTAAATGTAGAAGTCCGCGTGCTTTATTGGGCTAATGAAATATACATGGATCCTCGGGTATCGAAGCCGCATTTGGTAAAATGATGCTCTGATCACCTAAGCGGCACGGGTGGTCCCCATTAGAGGTTCACGGCGCCATAAGCTCGTTGAACAGGCTTTGTGTGAAATATAGCAGAGTCTAGGAATGCTTTTAGTGTCCTGGTGGCCCAGAGGTAGCGTTCCCCGGTCACAATTAGAAGATCGAGGGTTCAAATCCTGGTGGAGTGAGGTGTTGGTTATATGTAAAAGTCCGTGTGCTTTATTGGGCTAATGAAATATATATGGATCCTCGTGTTTCGAAGCCGCATTGGGTTAAGCGTTGCTCTGATCACCTAAGCGGCACGGGTGGTCCCCATTAGAGGTTCACGGCGCCATGAGCTCGTTGAACAGGCTTTGTGTGAAATATAGCAGAGTCTAGGACTGCTTTCATTGTCCTGGTGGCCCAGAGGTAGCATTCCCCGGTCACAATTATAAGATCTTGGGTTCAAATCCTGGTGGGGTGAGGTGTTGATTATATGTAGAAGTCTGCGTGCTTTATTGGGCTAATGAAAATTATATGGATCCTCGGGTTTCGAAGCCGCATTTGGTAAAAACGTTGCTCTGATCACCTAAGCGGCACGGGTGGTCCCCATAAGAGGTTCACGGCGCCATAAGCTCGTTGAACATGCTTTGTGTGAAATATAGCAGAGTCTAGG
>NW_024731577.1:0-16876 GCF_018991925.1 Homarus americanus | reverse complement strand
GATAGACTTGAGACAGATTAGAAGGCATTTATAAACAAGAATAACACCAAATTGACCATAGCTGCGTCAGTGAGGGTAGCTGGTCTTACATCCACCAGCGTAAATAATAAGACGCAGTTTAAACTAACACCCTCGCGCGGAAAGAACATCTATGGTCGGTCAGTCGTGTGAGATGGGCCTAAAACTGACTTACGTAGATGATGACTATGATGACTTAACACAGGTGATAACTTAAGCAGACGGTGACTAACCTAACCAGAATCAAGGTCAGTTCTCTTCATAATATAATTTATCTCGGAATGATCATCGGTGATTCAAAATATTTTTTTTTTATGATTTTAACCTCTCCTTATGGCGAATATTTCTTTAACTAATTATTCTAACCTTTATTCTATTCCTTCCTATAGTATACTAGATACTTACAGTATCCGTAAGACATTAGCTATTGGAAATGTGATAAAATGTTTTGTTATTAATCCAGTGTGAAATGTATCGGTATTGGTGGTACAGTCCTAATGGTCTCTAATCCTGTTGATTATGTGAGGTTAATCTGGGTTTATTGAGATTAAAGATTAGGTGTGGGGTTTATTCTACCTGTGTTAGTCTCAGGTACGACCCTTATTTTAACAATCACGACCATGATTATTACAACCAGGACCATGATTATAACAACCACGACCATAATTATATATAATCACGACCATGATTATAACAACCACGACCATGATTATAACAACCACGACTATGATTATAACATGATTATTACAACACGACCATGAATATAACCGAAGATTATAACAATCACGACCATGATTATAACAACCACGACCATGATTATAACAACCACGACTATGATTATAAGCAACCACGACCATGATTATAACAACACGACCATGATTATAATTATCACCATGATTATAACAACCACACGACATGATTATAACAACCACGACTATGATTATATAGACAACAAACCACGACCATGATTATAACAACCACGACCATGATTATAACAACAACACGACCATGAATATAACCACGACCATGATTATAACAATCACGACCATGATTATAACAACCACGACCATGAATTAACAACCACGACTATGATTATAGCAACCACGACCATGATTATAACAACCACGACCATGATTATAACAACCACGACCATGATTATAACAACCACGACTATGATTATAGCAACCACGACCATGATTATAACAAGCACGACCATGAATATAACCACGACCATGATTATATCAACCACGACCATGATTATAACAATCACGACCATGATTATATCAACCACGACCATGATTATAACAACCACAAATATAATTATAACAAGCACGACCATGAATATAACAACCACGACCATGATTATAACATCCACGACTATGATTGTAACAACCAAGACCATAATTATAACAACCACGACCATCTGGAAAACGATGTCGCTGTACGCTAGCCAAGCACGAGCGTTCGAACTTTCACGGCTCTGTAAACTGTACCACCGGACTCGCCACCGGGCACGAAGGGCCCACAATCACTTGTCTAAGATACTATAGGACTAGCCGTGTGTATATGTTCTGGGTAGCCGAAACGGCACAATATTTTTTCATCAAACTTGGTGGAAAAATCGCAAAAAATTCGTAGAGTAGAACAAACCTGGTCCCATGTCGATGATTTCTTTAGGAAGGCATTAATTAACAATTTTATTTACGATGGAAAACGATGCAAGTCTACGGACTTGGCGCACCGAATTAACCATGCAAGTCTACAGACTTGCCGCACCCTCATTCGCTGTACGCTAGCCAAGCACAAGCGTTCAAATTTCACCGGGCACGAAGGGCCCGAGATCGCTTGTCCTCCTCTGTTTTCTGACACGTACAGTATACTGGACTGGACTGGACCAGCAACTTGTATACCTAACCAAACAGCACCTCACTTAACACACCAAGTTGTTGGAGGGTTTCTGTGATAGCACCTGGTAATATCTGGACGTCTCATTTATCGACTCGTACCTGATGACTATCATATAGACAAAACATGTAGCTTGTCGATGCTTTACTTTATCATATCTTATATTTTTACCTGTTTATAACGAAGATACTTGGTACTCTTTACCACAGAACATTGTGTTGTCCAAGTCTTAACTGAGAACTCTGACACATGTGTACAAGTAGTCGTAGTTTCCAAAAGTCGAACAGAAGTTCAGACAATCGTGAGGTCGTAAACATGTGGTCGCAAATGGAACGAAAAGATTAAAGAAATACGATCAGTGTCACAAGTATGGCAAGACTGGTCCACGATTTAGTTGACCAGTCTTGCCCTCTCGCCCTCACCTCCTTACCAGTTGAAGGAAACGACCCGAGACAACTTACTGGTCTCTCCAAGCTTTTAGCTCTCACTAACGCAAAAGCTTCTCAATATTCCGTACAGTTGTGGAGAAAATGCTCTTGCCACT
Organism: Homarus americanus; assembly: GCF_018991925.1. Taxonomy (NCBI): domain Eukaryota; kingdom Metazoa; phylum Arthropoda; class Malacostraca; order Decapoda; family Nephropidae; genus Homarus; species Homarus americanus. Next base: position 14,409 of record NW_024731577.1, on the reverse strand, counting down.
ACTGGCAATATTTGACATCTACACTTGAGGATCTTGTAGGTAAGGATGATATAGATTTCAACGTTATTCATTCAGACTTTTCGTGGTAGTTTTGTATGGTGGTGTTTCTGATATATCTAAAGTGCACGAAACAGGTGACTCAGAGACAGACTTCATAATTTTGAGTCGTTCACTGTCTCTTGTGTAAAAATAAATTCCACTTAAGAACCTCACCAGCAACCAGTTCGCCATGGTGGTCCTACCAGCGTCAACAAACACCCACCAACAGTGATTACTAGATCGAGAGAACTGAAGCTCCTCACCACGACAAGGCAGTTACCAAACATTAGTTCTCTGTATTAAAAACTGCAGTGGGATACAAGGGACCCACTTTTAGGTCTGAGTCTGCCACCAACTCAGACGTGTTTTTGTTGAAGGAGTTATCCACCTTTGGCAGTGGAGGTCCATCCTCCTAAAATATTACCTTCCGAACACTTCTGAAGTACATGCTCATATCCATGCCATATTTCAGCCAGAGATAGTGAACATCTATGAGCTAAATCTTAATAGTAACAGTATTGTGACCAAGTCCTAGTTTGCTGATCTTGACTGACTTTCTACCTCATTTACACACAGCTGAAGGGTCTCAACTGTTTCTCTTACAACACAACATATTTATCGTTTGTCACTCCTGATCTGTTTGTTTTTTTGTTTTTGTATTTCAGCATTTTTTTTATGATGCAATTTGTTTTTGCCTTTTGTTCCCCAGGCCCATTGTGGGTCACACAATTATCAGATCAAAATTGTTGCCGAGTTACTCTAAATAACATGCATACATGCTCAACCAATCAATAAACTCTGGGTATTATGACAAATACAAAGATAATTTTAGTAATATATACCAAACAAGCTTATACTATGAACGCACCCACGCTATGTGCGAAAGTAAAATAATACCCCAAAACCATCGAAAAACCCTGATTAAATCCTACCCTCACCCAACATAACGTTGGGAATTTAAAATCCGCAAATTCGCTGGATGACCGAAACGATAATACAGAAGAAAAAAAATAAACGGGGAGGAGGAACACGAACTGGCGGTCCAAGATGGCGGTCCGAGCGGAACACACAGTTTTTATTCTTAACACGAACAAGGGAAAACGAAAAGGCTAATATTTAACGAGTGTGTTCCAGCCTTAACACCAAGTTGAGGAAATTTTTCCCATTAAAGATACAAGATTTTTTATTGTTCCTTTAAAACACAACAACAGCGTCTTACCTGACTCCTCAAGAAGGCGTTGTGCACCCGGTGTCCTGCCACTTTCCTTCACCGTTAAGACACTTAGTAAACACTTCACCATATGTATCCAACTTTTTTCCCAGGAGGTCTTCTGTGTGTGATCACAGCGTGTAAATTCATCATATAACGCACTGCATTAAATTACCAATACAATTAATAAAGTCACAGAGAGCGGTGAGCGTCCATGCACCGCCCCAAGGTGTCGCGCGGTACTGAGTAGTATCTCGTTTTAGGGAAAGTAATGTTAAAAATAGTACCACGACTGAACTCCAAGAGTCCAAAACCAATCATTTATTGATGATACGAAGCTACCAAAACTAACCTAACCTTACCGAAATTTCCCAAAGATCATTACGGTATGTTTCGTTACCATACGTTAGCTTCATATCTTCTGCTTTGAGAAAAATTGTGAGATCATCATTCTTGGTTGTGAAATATTTCCAACATTAGTTATCTTTGTTCGAAAGTTCTTTCATCGAATGATTCAATTTGTTTGAAAAGTTTCGGATGGTCATTGATTCGAAAATCATAGACGCTTCAGATCATTAAGGAAAATAAACTTCTCGAATAACAAACTTTCGAAAAATATTTGTTGTGATAACTGATAAGTAGTGAGGAGCCTAGTGAGCAGCCGGCTATGTGGAGGAAGCCGGCCTTCGACACAAGCTTTGAGTGTTATTTATTAACGTTTAAATGGTTTTTATGAAAGTTCTATTTTATTTATTATGTTTTTAACTTGCAATATTTTATTTTAGTCCTTTAAACATTAAATTTAATTCGGCGAAATATAACCTACGCTGTTGCGTCGCCAGGGATGTAATTACCACAATCAATCAGCCCAGTGTCTCTTAAGAGGTGGCCAACCTTACCACACAAACCATTAAGTTCCTCTCTCGGTATTTGAAAGAGAAGTGATTGTCATGTGTAGCGAGAGTTTTCAGCATTATTTGTATGTGTTACAAAACACCAATGTAACTTACGGGACTAACTTACCATCTGTTGATACTGTTATAATGAGACTATGATTGGGATACAAATATTACTGAAAATTATGGACAAATTATTATTTTTTCATTGTATAAAAATTTTGCTTCAAGGTTATGATGACCTTTAAATTTGTATAAGATTAAATTATCTGTTCTATTGATGTAGTACAGCGTTCATGTCAAAATGAACTATTTTATTGGTGTAAAATAATTCATGTGTTCTTATAATATTTATAACTTTTTGTAAGCCCCAGAAAGGGATGGTATAGGTGAGGGTGGGAGTAGTAGACTGCATAGTCCTTTTGATGTAATAGTTTTATTGTCTATAAAATATTTCAATTTCAATTTCAGTATTTGAACGCCCGAGAAGGTCCTTGGTGAGGCATTCATGAACACATTGTACTTTACAAGTTTGTATATAATAAAAGACGTCTGTGGTTATTGTTGGTTTACATAAGCTGGAGGTGACTGTGGCTTAAGCCTGAGTGTACTGGTCAGGTGAGACCTATTGTAAACGCCACACACCTTGATGCGGGCGAATAATAGCCGTTACACCCTCTGGCCCCCACACACCCTCTGGCTCCCACACACCCTCTGGCTCCCACACACCCTCTGGCCCCCACACACCCTCTGGCCCTTACAAATGATATGGCCTCACACATCCTGTGGCCCTCTCACACTCCATGGCCCTCACACAATCTGTGGTCCTCACACAATCTGTGGTCCTCACACAATCTGTGGTCCTCACACAATCTGTGGTCCTCACACAATCTGTGGTCCTCACACAATCTGTAGCCCTCACACACCCTGTAGTCCTCACATACCCTATAACCCTTACACAAATATGGCACTCACACACCCTGTGGCCCTGACACATGTTGTGACCCTCACACACCCTGTGACCCTCACACACCCTGTGGCCCACACATGCCCTGTGGCCCTCATATACCCTGAGGCCTTCACACACCCTGTGGCCCTCACACAATTTGTTGCCTTCACACACCCTGTGACCTTCACACGCCCTGCGACCTTCACACACCCTGTGACAATCACACACCCTCTGGCCCTCAATCACCCTGTAAACTTGGCACAACCTGTGGCCCACACATATCCTGTGGCCCTCACACACCCTGTGGGCCTAACATGCCCTCTGGCCCTTAGACACCCTATGGCCCTTACACACCCTATAGCCCTCACATATCCTCTGGCCCTCACATACCCTGTTGCCTTCACATACCCTGTGGCCCTCTCACAAACCGTGGCCCTCACACACGCTGTGACCTTAGCACACCCTGTGGCCCTCACAAACCCTGTTGCCTTCACATACCCTGTGGCCTTCACACACCCTGTGGCCCTCACATACCCTGTGGCCCTCACGCACCCTGTTGGCTTCTCATACTCTCTGGACCTGGCCCTTAGACACTCTATGGCCCTTACACACCCTGTGTCCCTCACATATCCTCTGGCTCCTCACACACCGTGTGGCCCTCACACACTCTTTGGCCCTCACACACCCTGTGGCCTTCACACACCCTGTGGCGCTTACACACCCTATGGCCCTCACACACCCTGTGGTCCTCGCACACCCGGTGGCCCTCACACACCCAGATGCCTTCACACACCCTGTGGGCCTCACATAACCCTATGGGCCTCACATAACCCTGTGGGCCTCACATAACCCTATGGGCCTCACATAACCCTGTGGACCTCACATAACCCTCTGGTCCTCACACACACCCGGTGGTCCTCAAGCATCCGGTGTCTCTCACATACCCGGTGGCCCTCTAACACCTGGTGGCCCTCACACAGGATGTGTAAGGGCCACAGGGTGTATGAGTGTTAGTGTGTATGAGGTGCCACACAGAGCGCGTGGGGTTATAGGGTGTGTGAGGGCCACAGGGTGTCTAAGGGCCACAGAGTGTGTGAGGGTCACAGGGTGTGTGAAGGCATCCGGGTGTGATCCACAGGAAAAGGTCCGCTCAAGACTTTGCTATGAGCGTATGGGGGGGGAGGGGGAGGTGTATGTATATTATGTATGTTGTATGTATACCATGTATGTACTCTATATATATACATTACTTTTCTAGTCAGTAGCGTGTGGCAAAGCCCCTGTTTCATGTCACCACACGCTAAAGCCCCGTACACACGATCGAACAGCGCCCGGCGGACTTTGCCCGTTTACCTGGCAAAGTCTGTGTGTCGTCGTACACACAGAGGTGCTGGTTGGCAGCAGTCACACTCTGCTGCTGGTAGCTAGTAGGTGGTCGGCAGTAGCTGCTGCGGTACGATCACCATGGTGTGTCGCAGGACAGTTAAATCGAAGACTATAGCGCTGTGTGCAAAAAGAAGAAAAAACAGAAAATGGAATGGTGCAAGGAATGGTTATCTCAACGAAAAGTTAAGGGAAGTCATGCCGCGATTTTACGTGAACTTCAAGGTGAACATGAGAAAGACTTCACTAACTACATGAGAATGGACCCGGCAGCAAACGGTCAAACCACCAGGCAGACGGCCTTATCTGGTGATTTCGCTTGACCACGGGCACTCCGTTGGTTTGCCCGTCAATTTTGCCAGAACAACAGGCATTAAGCGAGTACCCGTCAGGCAGTGCTCGATCGTGTGGACGGGGCTTTAGATAAATGTGCCTGGCGATACCTGGAAGCTGCTAATGTACCACTTACCACATGTCGCCTGAGAGGTCAGAGAGAGGTCAGTTGACCCCTATAGGAGTGTAAGGACTACTTGGGCTTGTAAGCTCACCCTTGTATATTTCCGTTGAATAGAACCTACAGAACTCTACAGGTGTTTATGTTCGCTCCTGTAGTTAGAACCAAGTACCCCGAACATCTCCAAGTGTGTAATTTTGTTTGAAGGAATTTTAGCTGAAGTGAAATTGCCAGAGTTTATCTGAAGCACTGTTGTGAGTATTATCACGGGGCATAGTCTTCGATTTAACTGTCCTGCGACACACCATGGTGATCGTACCGCAGCAGCTACTGCCGACCACCTACTAGCTACCAGCGGCAGAGTGTGACTGCTGCCAACCAGCACCTCTGTGTGTACGACGACACACAGACTTTGCCAGGTAAACGGGCAAAGTCCGCCGGGCGCTGTTCGATCGTGTGTACGGGGCTTTAGCGTGTGGTGACATGAAACAGGGGCTTTGCCACACGCTACTGACTAGAAAAGTAATGTATATATATAGAGTACATATATGGTATACATACAACATACATAATATACATACACCTCCCCCTCCCCCCCCCATACGCTCATAGCAAAGTCTTGAGCGGACCTTTTCCTGTGGATCACACCCGGATGCCTTCACACACCCTGCGACCCTCACACACTCTGTGGCCCTTAGACACCCTGTGGCCCTCGCACACCCTATAGCCCCACGCGCTCTGTGTGGCACCTCATACACACTAACACTCATACACCCTGTGGCCCTTACACATCCTGTGTGAGGGCCACCAGGTGTTAGAGGGCCACCGGGTATGTGAGAGACACCGGATGCGTGAGGACCACCGGGTGTGTGTGAGGACCAGAGGGTTATGTGAGGTCCACAGGGTTATGTGAGGCCCATAGGGTTATGTGAGGCCCTCAGGGTTATGTGAGGCCCATAGGGTTATGTGAGGCCCACAGGGTGTGTGAAGGCATCTGGGTGTGTGAGGGCCACCGGGTGTGCGAGGACCACAGGGTGTGTGAGGGCCATAGGGTGTGTAAGCGCCACAGGGTGTGTGAAGGCCACAGGGTGTGTGAGGGCCAAAGAGTGTGTGAGGGCCACACGGTGTGTGAGGAGCCAGAGGATATGTGAGGGACACAGGTTTAATGTGGACTGGAGACCCTGTATAATATAAGTTGACTTATACTATACTTATGAGTGGGAGTAAACACTAATTCACATTTCTCTCTCTCTCTCTCTCTCTCTCTCTCTCTCTCTCCAGTCTATTTCCCTCGTCTACTCTCTCAATAATATCATTCTCTCAATCTACATCTCTCTCTCTCTCTCTCTTTCTCTCTCCCGGAATATCAACAGTGAGTAAATATAAATAACCACACGATTTTACAGAATAGGGATATATATGTGTTAGAGAGAGAGAGAGAGAGAGAGAGATAAACTAACCATGGGACCTGATCTATCACTCATTTGAACCTAACCTAACCTAACCTCAACTATGCTTACAGAACCATTCCCCTCCGTTCCCCCCCCTCGGCCCCCCAGCCCTTGACTGTAGGAGGAATGGGCGATAGGGCAGGAAAGGTCAACTGGGTGAGTATACACAAGGTCAACAGAGGTCAGGAGCCAAGAGGTACAGATCTCCGTGGGTCATGGTGGTCATACTATATAATTGTACTGTAGAAGGTATTGTTTCTCTCTCTCTCTCTCTCTCTCTCTCTCTCTCTCTCAGATAACCCCCAAGTTTGTTATGACTCTTCCTGGACAGTGTATTTTTATCTTCAAATAGGATATGTTATCGTGTATCTCTTGTTAGAACGAGGGAACAAATAATTTATTGAATAATGGCAGGTTGAGGGAGAGGGCGATGTACTGTACAGAACTAAACAAATAATTTTTTGGAAATACATTGTTTTTAACATTCAGTGCCATAATATTCTGACATCTACTGTTTAACTATAATCTGCCTACGCTACCGTTCACGGGATGAATATGGGTGCACAATAAACTAGCCGCTGTATGTGGCAAAATTCAAAAGCGGATCCCCGCCTTTTTATTACATACTAGGAAACATCTCACACTCACACACACGTATAGATGATCAGTAAGGAGGAGCCTCGACCTGAGCCCTGACAGAACATTACAGGTGTACTATGAAATTGAAATATTTTATAGACAATAAAACTATTACATCAAAAGGATTATGCAGTATACTACTCCCACCCTCACCTATACCATCCCCTTCTGGGGCTTACAAAAAGTTATAAATATTATAAGAACACATGAATTATTTTACACCAATAAAATAGTTCATTTTGACATGAACGCTGTACTACATCAATAGAACAGATAATTTAATCTTATACAAATTTAAAGGTCATCATAACCTTGGACCAAAATTTTTATACAATGAAAAAATAATAATTTGTCCATAATTTTCAGTAATATTTGTATCCCAATCATAGTCTCATTATAACAGTATCAACAGATGGTAAGTTAGTCCCGTAAGTTACATTGGTGTTTTGTAACACATACAAATAATGCTGAAAACTCTCGCTACACATGACAATCACTTCTCTTTCAAATACCGAGAGAGGAACTTAATGGTTTGTGTGGTAAGGTTGGCCACCTCTTAAGAGACACTAGGCTGATGATTGTGGTAATTACATCCCTGGCGAAGCAACAGCGTAGGTTATATTTCGCCGAATTAAATTTAATGTTTAAAGGACTAAAATAAAATATTGCAAGTTAAAAACATAATAAATACAATAGAACTTTCATAAAAACCATTTAAACGTTAATAAATAACACTCAAAGCTTGTGTCGAAGGCCGGCTGCTCACTAGGCTCCTCACTACTTATCAGTTATCACAACAAATATTTTTCGAAAGTTTGTTATTCGAGAAGTTTATTTTCCTTAATGATCTGAAGTGTCTATGAATTTCGAATCAATGACCATCCGAAACTTTTTCAAACAAATTGAATCATTCGATGAAAGAACTTTCGAACAAAGATAACTAATGTTGGAAGTTTATCACAACCAAGAATGATGATCTCACAATTTTTCTCAAAGCAGAAGATATGAATCTAACGTATGGTAACGAAACATACCGTAATGATCTTTGGGAAATTTGGGTAAAGTTAGGTTAGTTTTGGTAGCTTCGTATCATCAATAAATGATTGGTTTTGGACTCTTGGAGTTCAGTCGTGGTACTATTTTTAACATTACTTTCCCTAAAAGGAGACACTACTCAGTGCCGCGCGACACCTTGGGGCGGTGCATGGACGCTCACCGCTCTCTGTGACTTTATTAATTGTATTGGTAATTTAATGCAGCGCGTTATATGATGAATTTACACGCTGTGATCACACACAGAAGACCTCCTGGGAAAAAGTTGGATACATATGGTGAAGTGTTTACTAAGTGTCTTAACGGTGAAGGAAAGTGGCAGGACACCGGGTGCACAATGCCTTCTTGAGGAGTCAGGTAAGACGCTGTTGTTGTGTTTTAAAGGAACAATAAAAAATCTTTTATCTTTAATGGGAAAAATTTCCTCAACTTGGTGTTAAGGCTGGAACACACTCGTTAAATATTAGCCTTTTCGTTTTCCCTTGTTCGTGTTAAGAATAAAAACTGTGTGTTCCGCTCGGACCGCCATCTTGGACCGCCAAGTTCGCGTTCCTCCTCCCGTTTATTTTTTTTCTTCTGTATTATCGTTTCGGTCATCCAGCGAATTTGCGGATTTTAAATTCCCAACGTTATGTTGGGTGAGGGTAGGATTTAATCAGGGTTTTTCGATGGTTTTGGGGTATTATTTTACTTTCGCACATAGCGTGGGTGCGTTCATAGTATAAGCTTGTTTGGTATATATTACTAAAATTATCTTTTTATTTGGCATAATACCCAGAGTTTATTGATTGGTTGAGCATGTATGCATGTTATTTAGAGTAACTCGGCAACAATTTTGATCTGATAATTGTGTGATTTTGTTTGTTTACGTTTATAATTGAAAATGGACTACTAAATGTTTAAAATGATTGAACTTAAACTTTTGGGTGGGATTTTGGGGAAATGTCATGTAGGCGTCCGTGTTTTTGGTGAAGATCAGTTGAAGGTCAAGGGGATGCGATATATAAATTGTGATCATAGATACAATCGAAATAAAAAACTAAGAATAATTCGGACTAAATTGGCAAGTTATATCATAATTAAGAGTTGCTGTCAATGTGAGGCATTTTTTAAGAATACATTAACCCAGTTCCGCCCGGTGTTGTGCCCCAGGAGTAACTCACCCAATACTGGTGCAGTTTCTAGACAGGTTAGCGTAGACACGAGCCTGCAGCTGGAGCGGAGGTCTTACTCGGTGCCACAGAACCTCCGCCTTGGTGATATTAGTTTCCTCCTGTGACTTCGGTTAATCCATCTTCAGTGTCCGGTTATACCCTTCTTGTGACCCGTTATACCTCTTCCTGTGTCCGGTTATACCCCCTCATGTGACCCGTTATACCCCCTCCTGTATCGGGTTATACCCCGTCATGTGACCCGTTATACCCCCTCCTGTATCGGGTTATACCCCTTCATGTGACCCGTTATACCTCCTCCTGTGCCTCTGTTATAACCCAACTGTGAGCGGCAGTAACCATGACTGTTATCATTACATTACAGAAAAGGTGATAGTGATAATAACTTTCCCTGGCGTAATGTTGCAGGTATATATACGGTTTTAAATACCATGTGACCCAAACGTTCACTTGCAATAATACTGAAAAACTATTTTTAGTTCGTATATTGGAAACAAATATATTTATGATATTACTGTGTATATAATATATAAATGTTTTACACACACGTCAAAGTGACACCAGGATACAAGACTCGTGGCTCTTATGGTTACTGAGGCCAGATTTCAGCATCAATAATCTGTTTATGTCTTCCCGTTCAAGAATATACTTTAAACTAAACTAGACTAGAATTCAGAATAACATAGCAAATTAAATTACCGCATACAATTAACTTCAATGCATGTATACTATGTTGGTTTCCTAGTGGCTACTGTACTTGCACATTATATTAAGCACGTGTTATTGTTGAAAATTTGTTGGTGTATTAAGGGAATTACCTGGGCACAGGTCCCTGACCCACATGGGGCCTGGGGGGGGGGGACAAAAGGCAAAAACAAATTGCATCATAAAAAAATGCTGAAATAAAAAAAACAAAAAAACAAACAGATCAGGAGTGACAAACGATAAATATGTTGTGTTGTAAGAGAAACAATTGAGACCCTTCAGCTGTGTGTAAATGAGGTAGAAAGTCAGTCAAGATCAGCAAACTAGACTTGGTCACAATACTGTTACTATTAAGATTTAGCTCATAGATGTTCACTATCTCTGGCTGAAATATGGCATGGATATGAGCATGTACCTCAGAAGTGTTCGGAAGGTAATATTTTAGGGGGATGGACCTCCACTGCCAAAGGTGGATAACTCCTTCAACAAAAACACGTCTGAGTTGGTGGCAGACTCAGACCTAAAAGTGGGTCCCTTGTATCCCACTGCAGTTTTTAATTCAGAGAACTGATGTTTGGTAACTGCCTTGTCGTGGTGAGGAGCTTCAGTTCTCTCGATCTAGTAATCACTGTTGGTGGGTGTTTGTTGACACTGGTAGGACCACCATGGCGAACTGGTTGCTGGTGAGGTTCTTAAGTGGAATTTATTTTTACACAAGAGACAGTGAACGGCTCAAAATTATGAAGTCTGTCTCTGAGTCACCTGTTTCGTGCACTTTAGATATATCAGAAACACCACCATACAAAACTACCACGAAAAGTCTGAATGAATAAAGTTGAAATCTATATCATCCTTACCTACAAGATCCTCAAGTGTAGATGTCAAATATTGCCAGTAGTGTCAAGAGCATTTTCTCCACAACTGTACGGAATATTGAGAAGCTTTTGCGTTAGTGAGAGCTAAAAGCTTGGAGAGACCAGTAAGTTGTCTCGGGTCGTTTCCTTCAACTGGTAAGGAGGTGAGGGCGAGAGGGCAAGACTGGTCAACTAAATCGTGGACCAGTCTTGCCATACTTGTGACACTGATCGTATTTCTTTAATCTTTTCGTTCCATTTGCGACCACATGTTTACGACGTCACGATTGTCTGAACTTCTGTTCGACTTTTGGAAACTACGACTACTTGTACACATGTGTCAGAGTTCTCAGTTAAGACTTGGACAACACAATGTTCTGTGGTAAAGAGTACCAAGTATCTTCGTTATAAAGAGGTAAAAATATAAGATATGATAAAGTAAAGCATCGACAAGTTACATGTTTTGTCTATTATGATAGTCATCAGGTACGAGTCGATAAATGAGACGTCCAGATATTACCAGGTGCTATCACAGAAACCCTCCAACAACTTGGTGTGTTAAGTGAGGTGCTGTTTGGTTAGGTATATGTATATATATATATATATATATATATATATGTGTGTGTATACAAGTTGCTGGTCCAGTCCAGTCCAGTATACTGTACGTGTCAGAAAACAGAGGAGGACAAGTGATCTCGGGCCCTTCGTGCCCGGTGAAAGTTTGAACGCTTGTGCTTGGCTAGCGTACAGCGAATGAGGGTGCGGCAAGTCTGTAGACTTGCATGGTTAATTCGGGTGCGCCAAGTCCGTAGACTTGCATCGTTTTCCATCGTAAATAAAATTGTTAATTAATGCCTTCCTAAAGAAATCATCGACATGGGACCAGGTTTCTTCTATTCTACGAATTTTTTGCGATTTTTCCACCAAGTTTGATGAAAAAATATTGTGCCGTTTCGGCTACCCAGAACATATACACACGGCTAGTCCTATAGTATCTTAGACAAGTGATTGTGGGCCCTTCGTGCCCAGTGGCGAGTCCGGTGGTACAGTTTACAGAGGCGTGAAAGTTCGAACGCTCGTGCTTGGTTTTCCAGATGGTCGTGGTTGTTGTAATTATGGTCGTGGTTGTTATAATCATGGTCTTGGTTGTTACAATCATGGTCGTGGTTGTTATAATCATAGTCGTGGTTATGATCATAGACGTGGATGTTATAATCATGGTCGTGGTTGTTATATTCATGGTCGTGCTTGTTATAATTATATTCGTGGTTGTTATAATCATGGTCGTGGTTGATATAATCATGGTCGTGATTGTTATAATCATGGTTGTGGTTGTTATAATCATAGTTGTGGTTATTATAATCATAGTCGTGGTTGTTATAATCATGGTCGTGATTGTTATAATCATGGTCGTGGTTATATTCATGGTCGTGCTTGTTATAATCATAGTCGTGGTTGTTATAATCATAGTCGTGGTTGTTATAATTATGGTCGCGGTTGTTATAATCATGGTCGTTGTTATAATCATATTCGTGGTTGTTATAATTATGGTCGTGGTTGTCATAATCATGGTTCGTGGTTGTTATAGTCATGGTCGTGGTTGTTATAATCATGGACCTGGTTATTAGGTACTGTAAGTATCTAGTATAGTACTATAGGAAGGAATAGAATAAAAGTTAGAATAATTAGTTAAAGAAATATTCGCCATAAGGAGAGGGTAAAATCATAAAAAAAAAATTATTATGAATCACCGATGATCATTCCGAGATAAATTATATTATGAAGAGAAGTGACCTTGATTCTGGTTAGATTAGTCACCATCCGCTTAAGTCATCACCTGTGTTAAGTCATCATAGTCATCATGCGCGTTAGTCAGTTCTAGGCCCATCTCACACGACTGACCGACCATCGATGTTCTTTCCGCGCGAGGGTGTTACTTTTTAATGCATATTATTATTTACGCTGGTGGATGTAAGACCAGCTACCCTCACTGATGCAGCTATGGTCAATTTGATGTTATACTTGTTTATAAATGCCATCTAATCTGTCTCAAGTCTGTCCGTCCTGTCTATTATCATCCCAACTGCCTGTGGGGGAGTTGATCCTGTAGGTGCAGCAGCAGCAGCAGGTGGTGGTGATGGACTGTGGGCGAGTTGATCCTGTAGGTGCAGCAGGTGGTGGTGGTGGACTGTGGGGAGTGATTCTGGTGCAGCAGCAGCAGCAGGTGGTGGTGGGGAGTTGATCCTGCAGGCAGCAGCAGCAGCAGGTGTGTTGGTGGGATCAGGGGGAGTTGATCCCAGATGCAGCAGCAGCAGCAGGTGGTGGTGGTGGACTGTGGTGGATGTAATCCTGTAGGTGCAGCAGCAGGTGATGGTGGTGGACTGTGGTGGATGTAATCCTGTAGGTGCAGCAGCAGGTGATGGTGGTGGACTGTGGGGGAGTTGGTCCTGTAGGTGCAGCAGGTGGTGAAGGACTGTGGGGGAGTTGATCCTGTAGGTGCAGCAGCAGCAGCAACAGCAGCAGGTGGTGGTAGTGGACTCTGGGGGAGTTGATCCTGTAGGTGCAGCAGCAACAGCACGTGGTGGTGGTGGCCTGTGGGGGAGTTGATCCTGTAGGAGCAGCGGCAGGTGGTGGTGGACAGTGGCGGAGTTGATCCTGTAGGTGCAGCAGCAGCAGGTGGTGGTGGTGGACTGTGGGAGAGTTGATTCTGTAGGTGCAGCAGCAAGTGGTGGTGGTGGCCTGTGGGGGAATTGATCCTGTAGCTGCAGCATCAGCAGCAGGTGGTGGTGGTGGACTGTGGGAGAGTTGATTCTGTAGATGCAGCAGCAAGTGGTGGTGGTGCACTGTGGCTGGAGTTGATCCAGTAGGTGCAGCAACAGCAGCAAGTGGTGGTGGTGGACTGTGGGGGAGTTGATACTGTAGGTGCAGCAGCAGTAGCAACAACAGCAGCAGCTGCATCAGCAGGTGGTGGTAGTGGACTGTGGGGAGAGTTGATCCTGTAGGTGCAGCAGCAGCAGCAGGTGGTTATGGTGGCGGCCTGTGGGGGAGTTGATACTGTAGGTGGAGCAGCAGCAGCAGATGGTGGTGGTGCCCTGTGGGGGAATTGATCCTGTAGCTGCATCAGCAGCAGGTGGTTGTGGTGGTCTGTGGGGGAGTTCATCCTGCAGTTGCAGCCGCAGCAGAAGGTGGTGGGAGTGGGCTATGTGGGAGTTAATTCTGTAGGTGCAGCAGGTGGTGGGAGTGGACTATGGGGGAGGTGATCCTGTAGGTGCAGCAGGAGAAGGTGATGGTGGTGGACAGTGGAGGAGTTGATCCTGTAGGAGCAGCAGCAGCAGAAGGTGGTGGTGGCCTGTGTGGGAATTGATCCTGTAGGTGCAGCAGCAGCAGCAACAACAGGTGGTGGTGGTGGCCTGTGAGGGAGGTGATCCTGTAGGTGCAGTGGCAGCAGCAGCAGGTGGTGGTGGTGGTTGAGGACTGTGGGGAAGGGGATCCTGTAGGAGCAGCGGCAGGTGGTGGTGGACTGTGGCGGAGTTCATCCTGTAGGTGCAGCAGCAGCAGGTGATGGTGGTGGACTGTGGGAGAGTTGATTCTGTAGGTGCAGCAG
>NW_024731576.1:0-15870 GCF_018991925.1 Homarus americanus | reverse complement strand
AGCATGTCTGATATCTATGCTTATGTCTAATGCCTATGTTCACTTACTATGTCCCGATATACTATGTCTGTACCGTGCTAGTCGAGTAACTAGAAGACCTCATTTATTGTCCTAGTAATGTCTAGCAACTCCCCTTGCCTAGCCAGTTAACTTCCCTCAGATCGGCCTCGGCCTACCTACGGCCCGGGGTCCCTTGTGCTCGCTTCTGTATCGGTCGGCTATCCCGCCAAGTCTTGTACCACTTATTGAATATATCTACTGCTCGTGCTCTGGAGTTTGAAGAACCTTGTCTAGGATTTCATCCCACCACATGGCGCAGTTGAGTAGCTCCAACACGACAGTTGACAAGTTGCAAGAGCCGGCCTCATCTGTTTCCCGCCCAGAAGATATACTCCACAGTGCCCCTGGATTTAAAGTGCTTTGTGACCTTGTGAAGTGCCCTAAGTGAAGTGCAGTGCCTTTCATGTCTGTTTGCTATGTTTTGCGGCCCTACAGGTAGCAGAAACGCCTTCAGCCCAGTCTCCAAGACAGCACCTCCGGCATACACCCCCCATCCGCGCAGGCCCGCAAGCCACTGACTCCCTCCCCTCCACTGAGTCATCACCAGCATCTCGCCCGGGCGCGCGGAGGAATACACCGCTGCCAGCCGCCTCCTCTCACTTCACAAATATTACAGTCAATACTCTTTTACTTGCCCGCCAGTTCCTGCACTTAGGCAAGTACATTGACGAAAACATAGCACTTCACCTTATTCTCCTTGTCTTTCCCATCGCAACCATACCAAACACGAGATGTCTGACCACGACGATTTGCTGGGAAATTTAGATGAGGATTATGAGGAAGACGAAGCCTCACAGACCCTCCCACCCCCCCTCACGCCTCACACGCCGGGCGCGCCAAATTCAAAGGATGGGAGCCAGGATATACGTCAGTTAATTCACTTCCTACAAGTTTCCCAAGAGAAGGAAGCCCAAAGACGTCAATTAGAGGAGGAAAAACGACGTCAAGAGGAATTGTCAAGACAGTCAGAGGAATCAGCTTACCGTCTTCAACTTCAACAACAACACCAAGCTGATAACCGCAAATTCCAGGAACTATTGGAATTGCTGGCAACGAGGACGACTTCTCCAGCTGCCACAACCAATTCGCCAGCTTCAGCCTCTTCCTCTACCCTTCAGACAACGCCTCCTCACACGTCACCTATCCCTCTTGGGTATACCTCAGTGCCTCCTCAACCACCTGCTCCAGTCTCAACTCTCGTCGACCTCTCCGTGCCTCCTCCATTACCTGCCGTCTCGAGTACACCCCTGCACAGCAAGTCTTCAGTTCCCAGCCCCCCACCTCTTCAATCTGATGCAACATATCAAGTATACCGTCAATGGCGATGTCGTTTCGAAGACTTTGCTGTTATGTCTGACCTCAACCGAATGTCCCCTCATAAACAACTCATCCAATTAAGATCGTGCATTTCCCTCGATGTTCAACGCCTCCTAGAGCACACGCTAGCCATTCCCCCTGACTCCTCCATGTCAGTGACAGAGGTTTTAAACGCCTTGCAGAGTCATTTCCGTGGCCTCCGCAATGAAGCTTTGCGTCGTAGGGAACTGCTATCCTGCAAACAAGCTACTGGGGAATCATTCTCAGACTTCTACGCACGACTTAAGGACCTAGCAGCCGAGGTGGACCTATGTACAGGCGATCGTGTAACCTGTGCTGAGATCCAGCTCAAGATGATCTTGCTGATGGGTGTACGTGACGAGGACCTGCTTCAGAAACTCCTCACCCTCGACGCCGCCTCTTCCCTCACCGACTTCGTCACCCGTTGCAGGTTGTATGAGGCCACAAGAGAGGCTGCCTCAGCTATACACTCATCGCCGTCTCAAGTTCATGCCGTCTCCACCTACAAGAGGAATCAACGCCAGATGCAGACGGCGTCCTCTCCACAGCCCCCGTCACAGTCACCAGTTTTTTCTCCCGAATCCTGCAGAAGCTGTCAGCACCAGCACGGTCCAGGAAAGTGCCCTGCGGCTGATAGTAAATGTCGAAACTGCGGGTTTCAAGGCCATTGGCCCCGCACAAGTCGATGTCCTGCCAACAAGGTCTCATGCAACGCTTGCAACAAGCAAGGACACTTCGCCGAGTGTTGCGGGTCCACCAAGAAGCCTCCATCTCCAGGTCAAAACGTCTCTTCACAGCCCGACAGAACGTCCACACCACCGTCTCCCAAGAACAACAAAGGATGCCGACGCGTGGATGATGCCTCGAGTGACAGGTCCCCCAAGCCCGTCAATGTTCGTCTGTCCTACGGTACCAACTCTTCCAACCTCCTGATGATACCTGACACGGGCGCGGACATCACGGTGATTGGACCAACACACCTGGACGCCCTCAACATTCCCAGGAGTAACCTGTCACCCACAGCCATGAACGACGTGCTCACAGCGGACGGGTCCCCGATGTCTCCAGCTTTGGGTTGCTTCAAGGCAACATTACAGCTCGGTCCCAAGTCTTGCCTTGCCACAGTCCACGTCCATGAGGGCATCCAAACCCCTCTCTTGTCATGTGGCCATTGTCAGGACTTGGCCATCATCTCATCCGAGTTCCCAAAGCCCATCCTCGCTGTGACACACCTCAACAGGTGTGCAGAGATACCTGTTTCAGCCATGACCACACCTGCTGCTGCCCGGGAGTTCTTTTTTCGTCAGTTCAGCGACGTCCTTGTCTCCAAGCCCGACCTCCAGAAGACGCCGCTCAAGAAGATGACAGGCCCCCCGATGAGAATCCACCTCAAGCCTGGCGCGACGCCTTTCGCCATCCACACACCCAGGCCTATCCCCTTTGCCCTACGGGACAAGGTGAAGGCGGAGCTCGATTCTCTGTTGCAGCAGGGGATCATCAGACACGCCGGTGAGGAGCCCTCCGAGTGGTGCCACCCTATGGTCTTGGCACCCAAGCCTGTAGGTGTTCGCATCACAGTGGACCTCACCCATCTCAACTCGCAGGTCTCCCGTCCTGCCCATCCATCGCCTACGCCCATCCAAGCAGTCCGCAGCGTCACCCCGTCTGCAAAGTTCTTTACCACGGCGGATGCACTACATGGGTACTGGCAAGTCGACCTGGCGGAAGAAGATCGCCACCTCACTACATTCATCACGCCCTACGGCCGCTTCCAACACTGCCGCGGACCCATGGGCTTCGCAGCAACGGGGGATGCGTACTGCCTCCGTGGGGATATGGCTCTGCAGGGTGTCACCAACTGCGTGAAGGTCGTAGATGACATCCTGCTCTTCGACGATGATCTCCCCGCCCACTTGAACCGAGTTCATCTGATGCTCACAAGATGTCGTGCCCATGGTATCACCCTGAACAAAGATAAATTTGTGGTCGCCGCCTCCCAAGTTAACTACTGCGGCTACAACATCTCGCTAGAGGGGATCTCAGCTGATGAGGAGAAGGTCAAGGCCATCAGGGACTTCCCTACTCCAGCGAACCTGACCGACCTTCGCTCATTTATGGGCCTGGCAAATCAGCTGGCCGACTTCTCCCCTAAAATCGCCACATCAGCCCAACCTCTACGCCCCCTCATGAGCCCCAAGCTCTCTTTCCTCTGGACTCCTGACCACGACCTAGCGTTCAGGAATGTTAAGAAGGCGTTGCTGTCACCACCAGTCTTGGCACCCTTCGACCCGTCCTTACCAGTGGTCCTCCAGACCGACGCCTCCCGTTTATACGGCCTCGGATATGCCCTCCTTCAAGATCACGGCCAGGGTAGACTGCGCTTAGTTCAGTGTGGCTCCAGGTTTTTGACGGACACGGAGACCAGATACGCCACCATCGAACTAGAGATGCTGGCAGTCGCCTGGGCTATGGCCAAGTACCGCCTTTACCTGTTCGGCCTTGGGCATTTCACCCTCATGACGGACCATCGCCCGCTCATACCCATCCTCAATCACTACACGTTGGACGCCATCGAAAATCCTCGCCTCCAACGCCTCAAAGAGAAGACCGCCCCTTACGTCTTTACAGCTGTGTGGCGCGCCGGGAAGCTTCTGTGCATACCAGACGCCCTCTCCCGAGCCCCTGTTAGTCGCCCCACACCTGAAGATGAAGTCGACTGTACCACGGCCGCGGCTCACGTTCGGTCTTTAGTGACACACAGCCACTTCTCTTGCTGACAAGACGACGACGACGCCCTCCATCGAAGACGATAGGACTCTCCAGGAGCTTCGCATCGCCGCCGCTCAAGACCCGGCATACGTCCAACTCCTCGACTACATCTCCGCTGGATTCCCCACCAACCGCTACGACATTCACGCCTCCGCCCTCCCCTTCTGGAAGCTAAGGGATAGCCTCAATGCGGACGGAGAGCTGGTGTTGTACGGCCCCAGGATCGTCGTTCCTGCTGCCCTCCGCCGGTGCACCTTATCCCGCCTCCACGACAGACACCGCGGCGTTGAAGCCACCAGGCGCAGAGCCCGTCAGACCGTCTTCTGGCCTGGTATTGACGCCGATATTAAGAGCACGGTTGAGGCCTGTGAGCCTTGCCAGCAACTCCAGCCCAGCCAGCAACAAGGGCCGTACCTGTGCAATGACCTCCCGAAGCGGCCCTTTGAGTCTGTGTCCGCCGACTTCTTTCATGTGGCCGGAAAGTCTTTCCTGGTGGTCGCCGACAGGCTCTCTGGATGGCCCGTGGTAGTTCCCTGTGGTCGGGACACCACCTCTTCCAGGGTCATCCGGATGTTTTGTTGCTTCTTCCGGGAAGTCGGAGTGCCTCTCCGCCTCCGAACCGACGGTGGGCCCCCGTTCAATAGCCACGAGTCCAAGAGCTTCGCCGAACGCTGGGGCGTCCACCACATCGTCACCTCCCCTCATTACCCGCAGGCGAATGGCCACGCCGAGGCAGCGGTAAAGTCCGTAAAATACCTCATCCTCAAGACAGCACCGACGGGGAACCTGGACTGCGAGGAGTTCGACAGGGGCCTACTGGAACTCCGTAACACCCCTACCCCTGCCGGACGCTCTCCTGCCCAGGTGTTGTATGGCCGCCCCCTTCGTACTTGTGTGCCTGCCCACCCCCAGTCCTTCTTAGATGAATGGCAGATCAAGGCGGACGAGTTAACCGCCGTGAGGCTGCCCGGATGGCCCAAGTGACAAGCCACTATGACGCCCACGCCCGCCCCTTTCCCAGGTTGACTGTCGGCCAGCAAGTACGAATCCAGGACCCGATGTCACACCGCTGGGACAAGGTCGGGGTCGTCATGGGCCGTGGCGAGTCCCGTTCGTACCAAGTCCGCCTCCCCAGTGGTCGTGTGTGGTGGCGAAACAGACGCCATCTCCGCCCAGTGCCATCCTCTAGTGACGGACCTTCCTCCCCGTCCCCTGTGTCCCCTTGCCCAGACTAGGAACGAAGGTCGTCAGTTGATCCTCCCATTGTCCCTCGCCGCTCCCCCCGACTCATGGAAAAAGAGTCCGTAGCCGCTCGAGATTGCACTACGAGCGTAAAGGGGGAGGGAGGTGTATAGATATGTAAATACCAAGATATGTGAACACGCCTGACGGCAGGACTCTGTTACCATTCATTGTACCATTTATTCACATGTCTGTATTACTACATATTATTATAGCATGTCTGATATCTATGCTTATGTCTAATGCCTATGTTCACTTACTATGTCCCGATATACTATGTCTGTACCGCGCTAGTCGAGTAACTAGAAGACCTCATTTATTGTCCTAGTAATGTCTAGCAACTCCCCTTGCCTAGCCAGTTAACTTCCCTCAGATCGGCCTCGGCCTACCTACGGCCCGGGGTCCCTTGTGCTCGCTTCTGTATCGGTCGGCTATCCCGCCAAGTCTTGTACCACTTATTGAATATATCAACTGCTCGTGCTCTGGAGTTTGAAGAACCTTGTCTAGGATTTCATCCCACCACAGTAGTAAGTAACGACAACAAACACATCACTGTCCACAGGCGTTAAACCTAGCATAACCTAACCTATTAGATGTCACGGGGGAATTTAATATATATATGAGCGAATTAGATCCTGCCACCAGCCTCAGTACCGACACACTAACTATAATTTGACAGTAAAAACATTTCATATGCACATACACATATTACTTTATGTAGGAACAATTTGGTGAATTTTTATTACTGAGGTTGTAACAAAGTATTTCTCATAGCACGTGTACTAAGCTTCTCTCTGTGTCCGTCTGTCTGCCTGTCTTTCTGTCTGTCAAGTTTTACACTAGCTGCTGCCCCTGTACTTTGGACACGAGAGAGAGAGAGAGAGAGAGAGAGAGAGTTGTAGATAATCCTTACTGCAATGGTGGATTTATTAGGCTGTGTTCATTTAGGCTGAAATTACTGGAAGATAAGAAGGATTTTCACACATTTACCCATACCTGTATAGCATGTTTTAAGAGCAGGGAGAGAGAGAGGGGTGGATAGATGGGGGTGGAAATAGAGAGTTTTTGAAGGAATATTATAGGTGTAGTGTCTTTACAATTTTGTGTTAGACATTATGACACAGCAGACGAAGGTTTTTGACAACGTTACCGAGACAACAAGAGTCGCAGTGTTCATTTTGTAATTCATCGGACCCGTCCATAGATACTTCTTAGTTGTGTATACATGAAGCTCGTCACTAACAGACATACAACATTTGAACGAAATTCTCAGACACAGGAAACCTTCAAAGTTAATTCTGTAAAAATTTAAGAATTTTTATAGGCATGCCAGTACAGTCGCGGACAAAAGTTCCTGGAACTGATCTAAGTAATATGGAGATTGAATCTGTGAACTTTTGAGTCAGAAACTTCATAAACAAGCTGTTTTTATGCACTTTTATTTCATCAGTTTCAGTTCCTGGTATAGTCTCAATATATTCGTTCGTACCCTGATCTAATCTTTCCCTGATACTTCCCGTGATATCTTACATTCTGCATCCCAACTATCTCTCACTGTTCAAAAGCTCTCTCTCTCTCTCTCTCCGAATATTTTCACTTCACTTTTTTGTCTGTCCATTCAGTTTTCCTCCTTTATCTTCGTCTCTTCCTCTCACATCTTTATCACCCCATCAACCACTTTCTTCATTTGTCTTATCTGCTCGGTTTTTCTTTCATTTCTCCCCTACACTTATCTTCTCAATCTTTATCCTCCTGTTTTTGTTATCCTTCTTCTTCTTTCCTGATATTTGCTTCCACTGTCATTCTTCTTCACCCGTTACTTCTCCTTCATTCCACCTACCACCACTACCACCACCACCACGTATCACCACCACTACCACCTGCCATCAAAACAACCCTGTCTTATCATCACCACCACCTATCACCACAATCACCCTATTCTACCAACATCACCACCACCACGTATCACCACCACTACCACCTGCCATCAAAACAACCCTATCTTATCATCACCACCACCTATCACCACAATCACCCTATTCTACCACCACCACCCACTTCTCACCACTAGCACCTAAAACCACCTTCACCAATTGCCACTACCACTCAGGAATAAATCTTAACGAAAGAACTTATAACAGTGATGATGTGTTAATGAAATTCTTCCATGAAAACGATAATTGGAAACAAAGTAAAAATGCTCGGCCGATCTAACATCATCAGCTCAGACATGATTACGTCAGGTGCGGTAGCCTTTAACACACTTTACCTGGAGCCAGTTGCTCACTTTACAAATAACGCGTCGTTTACTATCATAACCAAATGGTACTTAGGTTAGGTTAGGCTAGGTTAGGTTAGGTATGATCACATTCAAATATTAATTTACATGATTATCTACATGATCGTCCCTAATCGACAAACCAATTTGACTCCTCGAAAACAAAGAAAGCTATTGTTCTCTCTCTCTCTCTCTCTCTCTCTCTCTCTCTCTCTCTCTCTCTCTCTCTCTCGCGCGCGCGCGCGTGTGTGTGTGCGTGTGTGTGTGTGTGTGTGTGTGTAGACACTCCCAGAATCGGTGCTGCAGTACGACCATCAAATCGTGTGTTAAGACGGGTCACCGCAGGAGTGAGGTGGTCTTCCTCAAGTTGACGATGAAATTGGTTCTTAACTGGAGGGGAAAAGGTTACCTGTAGCAAATGATGCAATCTCACACCTGGTGCCGCCCTCATGTGGTGAGTAGTAGGAAGCGAGAGATAAGAGAGAGAGGGAGAGAAAAGTATAAAAGGGAGATAGATAGATATAGGGACAGAAAAGTTGGAATTCGTGTAATGGCGTCTCTCACAGTGTGTGGTGGTGATGGTGGTAGTGGTGCAGAAGAACGAAGAATGTCTGGTGGACTCCTAGTAATGGTGTGTGTGTGTGTGTGTGTGTGTGTGTTTCTCACCTATGTACCAGAAGACGAAGTACACGAATGATCTACCAGTAACATCTTTCATTCTCGTGATTTATTTGTGCCTTTGTCAAGTCAAACAAACGCTGGACGGTTCTCAGGCCAACACATACATATTGCAAACACACACACAGCCGCAATCATATCCACATACTCGAAACAAAACTAACATACACAGATTCGGTTCGCTTGAGTTCTGTGTTGTCTAAAATTGTTTTATTTTTCAGTGGAGACAGTCACCCAGTGTTCACTCAGTGTAGACAGTCACCCAGTTTTCACTCAGTGGAGGCAGTCACCCAGTGTTCACTCAGTGCAGACAGTCACTCAGTGGAGGCAGTCACCCAGTGTTCACTCAGTGTAGACAGTCACTCAGTGGAGGCAGTCACCCAATGTTCACTCAGTGTAGACAGTCACTCAGTGTAGACAGTCACCCAGTGTTCACTCAGTGGAGGCAGTCACCCAGTGTTCACTCAGTGTAGACAGTCACTCAGTGGAGGCAGTCACCCAGTGTTCACTCAGTGTAGACAGTCACTCAGTGGAGGCAGTCACCCAGTGTTCACAATGCCTTTGTAAATGAGTTAACAAGGAAGTTTACACAGTCGTGAAATATATTACTGAATTAAAACATTGTTGAACGTGGAATGGCTCTTAGATAAAGGTGTTTAAACCTCTGGGATAAAACTAAGACAATAATTTTCTCAGGGGAGACGCATTGTAACCCGGACATAAACTTTAATGGAGGTCTGCATGGCTTATGTTATAGATTTACTTATGGACAAACTTTGCGAGTAATATGTTTACAATTCTTGTTTACTAACAGCGTCAATTTTTGTGAGAATATTTCCCACACAACAAACTCTATAGTAATAAGAAACATGCCTGAATATAAAGCAGCTTTTTCCTCTCTCATCGCTTTACAAACAACGAAGAAACAGACAATTGCTAATAGACACTACTAAAGTCCATTACATTTCACTACTTAATGGTTAATGTAATATTTTAATACATTTTGACTTAATATCACGCTGTCCTTTCATCAACACGTTTATACTTCTTGATTCTCGAAACTCTTATTATCATTTGTTAATAATTTCTTCATTTTTGTTGCCATGGTTTCTCTTTCCTCACTTCTCCCTTCCACCCTCTGATCTGTGACGACTCTCTCTCTCTCTCTCTCTCTCTCTCTCTCTCTCCACATGATAACACCAGTATTCTCATAAAAACATATTGTATTCCCGGATCATATCGTTCAATAAACATGTATCTGGCTTGTGTAAACAATAAAAAATTAAAGTTTTAAAGGGAATGTTTTTTTCGCGTTTGTATAATGCAAATTTCTTGTTTTTAATTTCTAGTTAAGCGCGCACTGTCCAGGAAATTTTAGTATAAAACATTTTCTGTTTGAAATGTAGATGACACTCTGTGTTAACGCTCATGGGAGCGTTATTGGTTCCTGCTGGATAATAAGACCTTTGTCGTTGACGCGATGAGTATAATTCGGTCAAAACCTGTTAAAGAACAATTCATATACTGTATAACAAATGCTGGTATATCAGGACACACAGTATGAATAGTACGATCAATATACAGCACATAACCTATTAACCTCTTAAACATAACTCACATGTTACAACTGTTGATACATCAGGACACAGTTTGTATAATATGATCAATATACAGTACATAAATATACTTATTAAAGTTACTTAGAGTTTTTTAGAGGATTTAATAGTTCACAATCACACTCACGTTTTGGGGTCTAGGGTTTGACCAACGAGAATAAATATAATATCCTCTTGGTATATGTTGGTCGAACGAAAGATGTGGTCTCTACGGTAGGAGGCGATAGACTATCCCTCAGGCAGTCATACAGCTGCGTGGCCGTCGCTCATTTAAACACCTCAGCAAATTCGTTGTCAACACTATGTCTCTCCTCTCACCCTCTCTCTCTCTCTCTCTCGTCTAGTTTATCTTACTGTGGCTATACCTCTCTTTCTCTGTCTCTTCTAGTTTATCTTACTGTGGCGGTAACACTATGCATTACAAGAGTGAGGAAGAATACTTATCATAAGTTGTGTTGGTCGCTGGCAGATTACACACCTATGGCCACGTCAACAAAGAACCTACAGTACAGAGTAATTTAGTTTTGTTGTTGAATGTATCTTAGTAATTATCATCCAGCTACCCATTGCATCTCGAACTCGACCAGGTAAAAAATCAAGCAAATAATGTTTATGAAAATTGGTAAAATATTAGAATAAAGATCATATTCACTCCAAAAAAATTAATTACCGGTAAAAAATCTAGCCATACCACAAGCAGGCTGACACGACACGACACGACACGACACGACACAAGGCGACTCATGTTTTTACAGGTAATCTATAACTAGGACACAAATGCTCTACAAGTTTATTCAGCACACAGGGGCTTTAACATAAATCTTACTTATGGAGAATAAATTGTTTACACTACAGTCTGCACCGAGTCTTCTACCAGTCCATTATCTATAATAATCAACCTTACCATCAGCCTTATACTCTCTAAGAAGTCTTCTGATAGCAGTTAGGATTATACAGTCTCCCAGTAACTTTTGAGAGAGAGAGAGAGAGAGAGAAGGGGGGGGGGGAATCCTCTCTCTTCCGTAAAACTTGAAAAAGACTAAAAATTCATTCTGTACCCCACGAGAAAATCTCTCTCTGGTTCCTTCCTTCCTCGCGGGTAATATTGGGCAACACTTCCCCTTGTGATGGTGGAGGAGGGACTAATGGAGCTGCGGATAGAGCAAGAGTCTGCAAAAATGAGGGACAGATCTGGATCATGTGTGTGTGTGTATGTGTGTGTGTGTGTTAGTGTTATGAGTCATGATGATACCTTTAGTAGTCAATATGGAAGAGGTGAATGGGAGAGAGGGGCCGTGATTGTCTGTGATGGAATGGAATTATATTTTCCTTTTATCTATTTTTTTCTACTTTATTTTGTTTTTCGTTTCTCGTATATTTTATTCACTACTCTTGTTGCCGATAAAGAAACTGTCAAACTGTATTAAATAATTCCACATGTAAACACTAATATTTAATAGAAGGTTGAACTGAGTGACGCCTGATTATTAAAAAAATCTTGGAGGTTAGCGCATCAACATCCACTGGTCGCCTGGGTCCTAAGTTCTAATTAATGCCAACATAACCTAGCTCAACTTAACCTGTATACTAGCACTGTGGTTAGGTTAGACTCGGGCCTATTAGGACTTAAACCCATTTGACTGCAAACACCACATCTCATGTTTATTGCTACTCATAATATAAATGGTAAGGCCCTGAAAGCTGTATATTTTTCCAGTATGAAAAACATATTCTAACCACCCCGGAGACACTAAGTGCTTATATACAGCTATTCTCTTGAAATTCTGCCTGGGTATAACCACAAGCTGTTAAGTAAGCTTCATGTTTAAGATAGATCTTGAAAATATAAGGATTCAAGCTCTTAATATGCATACAAAACTTATAATGAACACAGGATGAGAAAGAAAGTTTGATTGCTTAGATAAATTTACACTGGGCTCTTGTATAGGAAGTGCTCCTCTCATACGCCTACACAGTGTACTAGTGTTATGATGGCTGAGGTGTGGTGCTGGCTGAGGCAAGGTGTGGTGGTGGATGATGAAGGTGTAGTGCTGGGTGAGGAAAGGTGTGGTGGTGTATGAGATAGGTGTAGTGCTGGGTGAGGCAAGGTGTAGGGGTGGATGAGGAAGGTGTAGTGCTGCGTGAGGAAGGTGTAGGGGTGGATGAGGAAGGTGTAGTGCTGGGTGGGGGGCTGGGGTGTGGGGTGGATGGGGAGGTGTGGTGCTGGGTGGGGAAAGGGTGTGGTGGTGTCTTTGAGATGGGTGTGGTGCTGGGTGGGGCAAGGTGTGGGGGTGAGAGGTCAATGCTGGGTGGGGCAAGGTGTGGGGAATTGGATGAGGAAGGGTGTAGTGCTGGGTGGGGGCGCCAGGGGTGGAGAGGAAAGGTGTGGTGCTGGCGCAGGCAAGGGTGTGGTGGTGGATAGTGAGGTGTAGTGCTGGGTGAGGGCAAAGGTGTAGGGGTGGATGAGGGAAGGTGTGGTGCTGGGTGGGGCGAGGTGTAGGGGTGTGGATGAGAAGGTGTAGTGCTGCGTGAGGGAAGGTGTAGGGGTGGGATGATGAGGGAAGGTGTGAAGTGCTGTGAGGGAAGGTGTAGGGGTGAATGAGGGAAGGGTGTGGGGAGGTGGGAGTGGGGAAGGTGTGGTGCTGGGTGAGGAAGGTGCTGGTGGTGCGGATGGTGTGGTGGTGGGATGGGGAAGTTGCATGGGTAGGGAAAGGGTGTGGCGCGCTGGGTGAGGAAAGGTGTAGTGCTGCGTGAGGAGAGGGTGAAGGGGTGAATAAGGAAGTGCTGCGTGAGAGGTCTGTGGTCCTGCGTGAGGAGGTGGGGTGGGTGAGGAAGGTGTAGTGCTGCGTGAGGAAGGTGTAGGGGTGAATGAGGAAGGTGTAGGGGTGAATGAGGAAGGTGTAGTGCTGCGTGAGGAAGGTGTAGTGCTGCGTGAGGAAGGTGTAGAGGTGGGTGAGGAAGGTGTAGTGCTAGGTGAGGAAGGTGTAGTGGTGGATGAGGAATGTGTAGTGGTGGATGAGGAAGGTGTAGCGCTGGGTGAGGAAGGTGGAGGGGTGGATGAGGAAGGTGTAGTGATGGGTGAGGAAGGTGTAGGGGTGGATGAGGAAGGTGTAGTGCTGGGTGACTGTGCATACTGCATGAAATATGACCTATAATGTTGTTAACACTGAACAAACTGAAAAAGACTTAAAA
This sequence comes from Homarus americanus, assembly GCF_018991925.1. Lineage (NCBI taxonomy): Eukaryota > Metazoa > Arthropoda > Malacostraca > Decapoda > Nephropidae > Homarus > Homarus americanus. The sequence continues at coordinate 2,697 of NW_024731576.1, read as the reverse complement.
GAATAATATTTCTTTTTTTGCAACCCACCTTTTTACACATCACTTTAGCTCGTGTTGTTATACAATACTGTTGTTAGGGTAATGTTTTAATATTTGCAAGACGAATGTGAATTTGTTGCCATCCGGTATAACTTACTGTACACTCCCATACTTAGTGTACATTATGTAAGAGAAAATAAACAGTTATAAACAGTAAGATAAACAATAAAAGTAAAAGTAAATTGTCCTTTTACAGATAAAGTTTACTGCAACACGAGGCAACTTCACTCAGCTGATCGTACGCGGGTGGACGGTGAGGCGAAGGAGTTCTTCTCTGGCTGGTTCACACGGGGATGATGATTACTGTCTTCCTGTATATCATCTGCTCTGCCTCCTCCTTATTTCCACTTTCACCGGTATTGTTTTTTCTTTCTGTTTTCGATTTTGTTTTATTATTTGTATTTTTAACTAAATATTTTCCAGATATTTTGGTTATCTAATACTTTCAAATATGTGAAATTTGGATATATGAGATAGCGCTGAGACAAGGGCGTTGAGGCCGATGTAACCCGTATATAGGGTCACAGTTAGCCATGACTAGTTCTCCATAATGCCCACACACCCATAGTACCCACACACTATCTACACACTACCCACACACTCACACAAGGAGATACAGTGAAATAAACTGCTGCACCTAAATATTATGTAACTCAAAATATATTCCCAAAACAGCACGTTTACAGTTGAAAATAATAAAAGCATAAATAATACAAACAAAATCAATTAATATATTTTTTATTATTTTTAAATATCAGAAATGTTGGGTCAACGCTTCTTGTTGTTCTTTGTCTTTTTCCCAGTGGAGATGTAGTCTCCCCATGGCAGGTACTGGTCCTTTTGTACATGGCAGAAAGTAGTAGTTTCCTTCTTCTTCTTGTTGTTTTGAGGTTTAGTGTGCTTTGTGGTCTGCAGTTTGTTAGATCGGGGGCCCTTCTCCTTCACCTGGCAAGGCTTCACCTCAACCTTTGAAACTTTTGTTACAGTGTGTCGGAACACCATTGTGATTTACTGACACTAACAGCTCTCTCACTGAGGTCAAATCAAAATTTGACCATACAGAAGGAATTACGGTTTAATAAGGTTGGAATTTAAAGAAATTGACAACAAAATGAAGCTCTGTTTATCACTATAGTGTTGAGGACTGGTGTTTGTAGAGATGATGGATGGTGTTATAATATGTAGTGATGATGGATGGTGTTATATGTAGTGATGAAGGCTGGCATTATATGTAGTAATGATGGATGGTGTTGTATGTAGTGATGATAGGAGGGTAATATATGTAGTGATGATGGATGGTGTTATATATAGTGATGATGCATGATGATATATGTAGTGATGATGGTTGGTGTTATATGTAGTGATGCTGGATGGTGTTATATGTAGTGATGATGGATAGAGATATATGTAGTGATGATGGTTGATGTTATATGTAGTGATGATGGGTGGTGTTATATGTAGTGATGTTGGATGGTGTTATATGTAGTGATGATGGATGATATTATATGTAGTGATGATAGGTTGGTTTTATATGTAGTGTTGATGGATGGTGTTATATATAGTGATGATGCATGATGTTATACGTAGTGATGATGGGTGGTGTTATATGTAGTGATGCTGGATGGTGTCATATGTAGTGATGATGGATGGAGTTATATGTAGTGATGATGGATGATATTATATGTAGTGATGATGGTTGGTGTTATATGTAGTGATGTTGGATGGTGTTATATGTCGTGATGGATGGTTCTATATGTAGTGATGGTGGATGGTGTTATATGTAGTGATGATGGATCGTGTTATATGTAGTGATGATGGATAGTATTATATGTAGTGATGATGATGGATGGTGTTATAAGTGGTGATGATGGATGTTATATGTAGAGATGAAGGATGGTGTTAGTGAAGATTGTGAAGTGAGATGTAGTGAAGATTGTGAAGTGAGATGTAGTGAAGATTGTGAAGTCAGATGTGGTGAAGATTGTGAAATGAGATGTAGTGAAGATTGTGAAGTGAGATGTAGTGAAGATTGTGAAGTGAGATGTAGTGAAGATTGTGAAGTGAGATGTAGTAAAGATTGTGAAGTGAGATATGGTGAAGATTGTGAGTGAGATGTAGTGAAAGATTGTGAAGTGAGATGTAGTGAAGATTGTGAAGTAAGATGTATTGAAGATTGTGAAGTGAGATGTAGTGAAGATTGTGAAGTGAGATGTAGTGAAGATTGTGAAGTGGGATGTAGTGAAGATTGTGAAGTGAGATGTAGTGAAGATTGTGAAGTGAGATTTAATGAAGATTGTGAAGTGAGATGTAGTGAAGATTGTGAAGTGAGATGTAGTGAAGATTGTGAAGTGAGGTGTAGTGAGGATTGTGAAGTGAGATGTAGTGAAGATTGTGAAGTGGGATGTAGTGAAGATTGTGAAGTGGGATGTAGTGAAGATTGTGAAGTGAGATGTGGTGAAGATTGTGAAGTGAGATGTAGTGAAGATTGTGAAGTGAGATATAGTGAAGATTGTGAAGTGAGATGTAGTGAAGATTGTGAAGTAAGATGTGGTAAAGATTGTGAAGTGAGATGTAGTGAAGATTGTGAAGTGAGATGTGGTGAAGATTGTAAAGTGAGATGAAGTGAAGATTGTGAAGTGAGATATAGTGAAGCTTGTG